>NW_010937170.1:0-312 GCF_000633955.1 Camelina sativa | reverse complement strand
TAGCAACAGTTTCCTTTACTCATGAACTTCACTATACACTGGAACTTAGGAAGATGAGAAGACATAATATGTTTTGCTTTTGCAGGAGATTCATGCGCTGAGAGCTCAATTAGAAGCTTCAAAGTACGAGGTCATCAAATATTGCATAGGTACACTTGTGTCCATATCAGCAGTGGGACTTGCCGTTCTTCGTATCATGATTTAGGACGATCCCAACACTCAACAGTCAACACTGCTCTGTGCTTACAGCCTTAAACCAAATTGGGAACTTGTCATTTTTTTACTTGAAACCCACCAATATGCCATATTATT
>NW_010937169.1:0-312 GCF_000633955.1 Camelina sativa | reverse complement strand
GATTAAACACACTTTGTTAAACACTTCGTCACTAACTTTTGAGGCTCGAGTCGATGTTTGCTACTATCAATCAATAAAAATTGTCTATTGTAAGCCGGGAGACGTCTCGCCTCTGACACATTTTTCAAATAACAAAACAATGACTAAATATAGAATAGAGCAGCAAAGCAAAATCTCTTATTATTATTATAAAATTTTTATTCCAAGCGAAATTCAAGTTCGCCCGTTACATTGCGGGTAGGTCTTATTAAGTAATCAAATAAAACATCTTAATTCCGAACCGGTGCGCCATTCGCAGCGATCTCACGAATG
>NW_010937168.1:0-312 GCF_000633955.1 Camelina sativa | reverse complement strand
ACTTCATGAATCAGGTCCATTAAGAAAAAGTAGGGTTTCCTTTTGGTAAGAAAAAGTAGGGTTTCCTTTTGGTGGCCACAAACAGCTCGATGCACGGCGGCTGGTCAGAGGAATTACCAGGATTTGCAATGAATGATCCAACTGTTGGAGAGTTTGTCATTGAAGCGGAGGTCCAAGAAGAACTGAAAATGGTGGTCCTAAAAAAACCCTTGCCGTACGCCGTCGACATCCTCCCCTGGCGAGACACAGCTGATGGTACAAGCAGAAGCTCTTCTGCCATCAACGAAGCCAAGGTGAAGTTTCCATGTGAAA
>NW_010937167.1:0-312 GCF_000633955.1 Camelina sativa | reverse complement strand
ATATATATAGACTGTATACCTACGCTCCTCTATGGCATTTTGCTGAATAAAATGAACAAGAAAGCCCAAAAGAAAAAATTGTTGTGTTTGCCCATAGAGGTCAACTAAACAGAGTGCTTTGTATGTGGTGATGGTTTCTGTTCTGTTAATGTTAAGAATGCGTATTCTACGAACTAATGAATAAGCTGTTTATGAATTAAAAGTGTCTTTCTTTTCAATCTAAAAGGAGAAAGAACCAAACAGAGACTGCGGCATCTTTGTTTTGATCTAAAAGGAATATGCAAGTATTTGGGAAACTCAATCAGCTAAAAA
>NW_010937166.1:0-312 GCF_000633955.1 Camelina sativa | reverse complement strand
CTATTTTCCTCCACTACTTTCGAAAACAGCTGTGTGATCCTCTACTTGGGAATCTGTCTCTCTGACCTCAGATATAGTACTCAGACGTGGAATCCTCATCCTCTTGTACATATGTGGTATTTTTTTCCTTTTCAGAAGTTTATCATATCTATGCTTATATATAATTTTTTTTTAAAAAAACTTGTTTTGTCTGAGAATACTTTGATGAGCTTTCACATTCCTTGTTATCACATTTCTCCATGTTAAACACTGGTAGAAATAAGTATGGTTCTTTCTCATTAAAGTTTGTGTATAAGCACTTGTTCTTTGTTG
>NW_010937165.1:0-312 GCF_000633955.1 Camelina sativa | reverse complement strand
TGGAAATTAGAACCATCCGCCTGTGGAATGCTATTCATATGGTCTACGCCGGAACTATAAGATAATTCCGGACCTTGATAATGCATCATGCTTCCAGACAGTTGTGGGTTCATCATAGGAGGACCAGCCTGATGATCTCCCTGCATATAAGCAAATACCAATGGGATAAGTAACCATAGCAAGATTTATGATCATGTCTATTGTTCAAAGGATTCTACAACAAGATAACAGACATACATGCATGTTGCGATATCCTCCATCTTCAAATCCATTTAAGTAGGAATCAGACATGGCACACTGAGCCTGCTGTAA
>NW_010937164.1:0-312 GCF_000633955.1 Camelina sativa | reverse complement strand
TTGCTTGAAAAGATAGGCATCTAACTGGATAAACCATAATCCAATCTCCACCTCAGTGGATGCATCAAAAGCAAAAAGATATTACAAAGAAAAAAGAAAAGCACTATAGATTGTACATGATCATACTGTTGCATACTTCCCCTGGATCCGTGGATCGTGGATCATTACAAACCATATGGCAGGGATATTTCCGTAATTAGGAAAAAAAAGTGTACATGAACTGTATATGCAACTTGGTTCTGATATCAAAATCGAAAGAACCTAAGTTCATGCAGTTTTTAGAGAACGCCAAAGGACACATCACTAGTAGGG
>NW_010937163.1:0-312 GCF_000633955.1 Camelina sativa | reverse complement strand
ATATTTTATATATGTCCAAATCTATCTAACAACGAAAACAGAATATCAATTGNTGTCCCTAAACTATATTTTGGTAGTAGTGTAATATATATATATATATATATCAATATTAATAATATACATAAAACTATAAAATACTTTGTTTAATTAAATATTAAGTTTAAACTTAAGTTCAAATTCAAGTCATAACAAAATAAAAATACGCATGTCCAAATTAACATCAACAAAATATAAAAAAAAAACAAACATAGACATCAAAAAACATTAGAAAACATCTGGATATTATCACTTCTGGTTGGTTGAAGAACATGC
>NW_010937162.1:0-312 GCF_000633955.1 Camelina sativa | reverse complement strand
GTTCTACTTTTCAGGTGCAATTACAGCAAAAGATTAAGCAGGAGTCAGAACAGTTCAGGACTTGGAAGGCTTCGAGAGAGAAGGAAGTAATGCAGGTATATTTGACTAACAGTTTAGCTAATTAAGAGTTTTTTTCTTGATGACTCGAGGCTTAGTTGATTTGATTGATTGATGAGTATGTCTGACTCTTGTTCCACTACTGAACTAGCTAGTCAAATGTCATTCTGTCATTAGTCAAATATGACCAGTGCCAGTGCTTGTAAATATTTGACTTGAAGATCTCGGACTTGATTCTAGTTCAAAGGAAATTTT
>NW_010937161.1:0-312 GCF_000633955.1 Camelina sativa | reverse complement strand
GAGTGGGGTTGATACGTGTCACCGTCCAAAATGTGTCTGACCCTTCTCATTGGAGCTACACGAGCCGACCCTTTTGTTTGCCTCATCATTTGTTGACTTCAGTCACCTTCTACATATTTTTAATCAGCTTACTTATTATTAATCTTTCCCATTCATTGTTCGATTCTAGATTGTTCCATCCACTTTCATTTTCTCTTTGATACGTCGAAATAGATTAACGTAGTATAGGGTTTCTTTGTTTCTAGTATTTGACAGTTTTTAAAATTTTTAGATCTTTGTATCTATTTTGAGTTGAGATAAAAATAAAATTAT
>NW_010937160.1:0-312 GCF_000633955.1 Camelina sativa | reverse complement strand
GCACCTCGAGCGTGGTATAGCAGAATTGAGGCGTATTTTGCTAAAGAAGGGTTTCAAAGGTGTGAGTATGAGCATACTCTGTTCATTAAGACGGGAGAAGGTAACAAAATTCTTATTGTTAGCCTTTATGTAGATGACTTGATCTTTACTGGAAATGATTCTGATATGCTGGAAAAGTTTAAGTCATCTATGAAGAATGAATTTGATATGACTGATCTGGGTCGAATGAAGTACTTTCTTGGTGTCGAAGTGGTACAAGATGCAGACGGGATTTTTATTCATCAAAGCAAGTATGCGGGAGAGATTCTGGAG
>NW_010937159.1:0-312 GCF_000633955.1 Camelina sativa | reverse complement strand
TTTTTTTTTTTTTGGCTCAACTTCTACTCATCATTAACCAATAAAAGTACACAGGATTAATTTGTCCACTTCTACAAGATGATTTAACCAATTAGGCACTAATGAAAGTATGCGGGGAACAGAATTCTCAAGTGAGATAGCTTCCCTCGCAACTTTGTCCGCCACTTGATTACCCTCCCTAGGCGTGAAATGCACCTTCACCTCATCAAAATGCTGTAAAGCTTGTCTTATGTCCTGTAAGATCGGGTCTAAATTTGGGTTGTCGGTTTCTTCCTTAAGCATGGACACAAGTTGTTGAGAGTCTGATTCAAA
>NW_010937158.1:0-312 GCF_000633955.1 Camelina sativa | reverse complement strand
TGTCAGTCAGATGATGATGTCCAAAATCAGATCAAGTATGCTAATAAATCTAGGGTTCCTTGTGTCTGTCTTCATCGTCTTCTTCTTGGCGATTAATTGTGGAGGTGAATCACCGACGTGTTTGGCGGTCTACAAACAAGGCGGAGCACCAGCGGTTTTTCAATCACCCAAATGCCCTCGTTGGAACTGGGCCCCCCGACGAACTCCTACTACGACTGGTCTTTGCCATACGGCAGCCATCCAGGGTCGGAGAAATTACCAAGAGGATCGTCTTCTCTGTGCCCTTGATCTTCGCATTCCCTTTCCCCGTAT
>NW_010937157.1:0-312 GCF_000633955.1 Camelina sativa | reverse complement strand
ATAGATTCACCTTCTGCTTCTTTTGAGGGGGTTAGCCCCGAGGCTCTCCGCCTCGGCGGGTTTCAAATTCCCCCAATTCTTTCTAACAGTTTCACAGATTCATTTTTTTTTTCCTGTCGAAAATTTTTGTTTCACGAAACATTCATTTGTAACCGTTCGTTGAAGGAAGAAGAAGATGCCTTCTCTAGCTTGTGTTGATACTCCCATCGATACCTTCTCCGTTGATTGCTCCGGCGTCTTTGTTCCGTCGTCTACCACCGCCGCCGTTGTTGACGGTTCTTGCCATTGGTCACCGTCGCTCTCCTCCTCTCT
>NW_010937156.1:0-312 GCF_000633955.1 Camelina sativa | reverse complement strand
TCTAAACAGGCTCTTCTAGCCTTTATTGGTGACAAGCTTCAGAAACGATTGCATAGTTGGTATGCTAAATCCTTATCTTTAGGTGGAAAAGAGATATTACTTAAATCTATAGCTATGGCTTTGCCGGTGTACACAATGTCTTGTTTCAGATTGAGTAAACACCTATGTCGAAAAATCACAAGTGCCATGCGTGAGTTTTGGTGGAGTAGCTGCCAGGGACAAAGGAAGCTAGCATGGGTGGCTTGGTCTACAATGTGTAAATCTAAAAATGATGGTGGTCTGGGATTCAAAGATTTGGGGGATTTTAATCAA
>NW_010937155.1:0-312 GCF_000633955.1 Camelina sativa | reverse complement strand
CGGACTAAACCAAAGTCAGCAACTTTGGCATGCATATCGTCTCCAAGAAGAATATTAGAAGGTTTGAGATCTCTATGTATGAAACTCTGATGCGCTAAAGTATGCAAATACTCTACTCCTCTAGCCACGTCCAATGCAATAATCAACCGTCTAGTCCACTCGAGTGGCTTCAACCCTTCTACCTGCCAGTGAAAAATATGCCTGCTTAATGTCCCTTGCGGCATGTACTGATAGACCAGAAGCCTCTCATTTCCTTCTAAGCAGTATCCATGAAGAATCACTAGATTGCGGTGTCGAACTCTAGTTAGAACA
>NW_010937154.1:0-312 GCF_000633955.1 Camelina sativa | reverse complement strand
GGTCGCACCACGGCTTCGTTGCTCATAATGAACGATGAAGCCAAACCGAAAGCTAACTTTTCGGACAGAGTCAGAGCGGAATCCGATCAGATCGCTGAGACGTTCGCAGCTCTGGAAGTGGACAACGAAGGGATTCTGGTTCAGACCATCACCGCGGTCTCACCTTACGCGACCATGCACGAAGATATTAGTTTGTTGGCTGAGGACAAACAAGTCAGCTTCATTTTAATGCCTTACCACAAGAATATGATGTCAGACGGTCGGTTAACCGAAGGAAACGATGTCCACGCTGAAATCAACAGAAACGTTTTG
>NW_010937153.1:0-312 GCF_000633955.1 Camelina sativa | reverse complement strand
GGACGGAGTCACTCCGGCGAGCTTTCCGGTTTGACCGACACCAGTCCGGTTAAACCCGGATCCGGTCACGTGAACCGGAGTTCGAAACAGGGCCACAGAAGATCCGCTTCCGCTGGAACGCCGTTGATTTATTCAGGTTTAGGTTTATCTCCGGTAAGCTCTCGCGGCGGCGGAAGCGGCGCGACGTCTCCGAACCTCGGCGTTTTACCTACCGGGAACATTTGTCCGTCGGGAAGGATCTTAAAAACCGGAATGGCTACGAGAACATCCGTTAGACACGAGACTCTATGCACAGGGACAGCCAATTACGGC
>NW_010937152.1:0-177 GCF_000633955.1 Camelina sativa | reverse complement strand
TCTCCCTGTCTCTGCCTGGTCTCCTCTCTCTTCTCAGCTTCGGACTCCTCCTCCGGGTTGTACAGCTCCTCCAACGGTGGTGTGAAGTCAATGTTGTCGCCCAGCCGAACCTTGGTGCATATGACATTAAGTAGAACCATTTGAGCAGCTCCGGCGGTTGGATGGACAAACTTGAAC
>NW_010937151.1:0-312 GCF_000633955.1 Camelina sativa | reverse complement strand
GTTTAATGCTTAGAATCAATGTTTTCTCGGATTTTGCTTGTTTCGGGCAAAATGGGTATAAGTGGTGTAAAGACTCCAAATTCAACGCGAACTCTTGTAATTAGTCAAATGCATTGGATTGTTGCATATTTCACCCTAGATTACTGCTTCGAATCAATATTGTCTCTCGGTTTTAGCATATTTTCTTGGTTTAAGCCTGTTTTGGGATAAAATGGGTTCAACTGTTGTCTAAACACTCCAAATTCGTCCCGAACTCTTAAAATTTGTCAAATTCATTGGAATGTCACACATTCTGACCCTAGAAACAGTAAC
>NW_010937150.1:0-312 GCF_000633955.1 Camelina sativa | reverse complement strand
TAGACAAACCACCAAAGCTTCCACTTTCTCCTCCATAATTTACATTCATAAACGGAACTAATGTACCAAACAAGAAAACAAAGAACAAAATCCCAATAATACTAATACTTGCAACCTTCTTGAGCTTACTCTTCCCCTCATTCTTCTTACTATCTGTCTTCCTAGGTCTACCACTAGAGACAGGCTTAGGAGCAATCTTAGGAATGGGAACCAATGGAGTCTGTGATCCATAACCCCTAACAGGATAAGGCGGATACGGCATCCATTGATACGGTAAAGGTGGTGCAGCCATATAAGGATTCATAGGAGGAG
>NW_010937149.1:0-312 GCF_000633955.1 Camelina sativa | reverse complement strand
TGCAGGAGAATGAAACAACTCTTGCAGGAAAGCAGAAGAGTGATGCACGCGAGATGCAGAGTTTCTATCAGCACTACTACAAGAAATACATCCAAGCTTTGCAAAACGCTGCTGACAAAGCTGACCGGTTTGTGTTTGATGGAACTGTTTGTTCAGCCAAATCTGCTGGAATTCTATCTTTCTGTGTTTCTCATTTATACTACAAATTTGTTTTACTTGTAGTGCTCAACTTACAAAGGCATATCAAACTGCTGCTGTTCTCTTTGAAGTCTTGAAAGCTGTTAATCAGACAGAAGATGTGGAAGTGGCTGA
>NW_010937148.1:0-312 GCF_000633955.1 Camelina sativa | reverse complement strand
TGTTGGGTTTATTTAGAATTAAGTGGTTAGACTCTTGTGATATCTATTGCAATTATCGTATGTGGGTTTATGTATCTCTTCCTCACCTTTGTGTGTGCACCCTTGATTAGATTTCATTTTCCTACTGTACATCTCAAAAGATTTCATTTTACAGTAACATGAAAATAGTAATTGATATACGCTGACATACTAATGGTTTTGAAAACCTCAAGTACGTAGATTAAACTTCAGGCTGCTATCCATCGCTCCAATCAAAAACTAGAGTAGTCAAGTCAAACACTAAATGTCATCTGATTCTTTTTAAAACATAGT
>NW_010937147.1:0-312 GCF_000633955.1 Camelina sativa | reverse complement strand
GTGGACTCATCAGGCATAGAGGACTTCAATCTTGCCATTCAGGAAGCTGATCTCTTTGAGGCGCAGGCCAAAGGGGTTCCTTTCACGTGGTGGAACCATCAGGAAGACAACCCCACCTCAAAGAAGATCGACCATGCTTTCATCAATCAGGCGTGGGCAGACTCTTATCCGGAATCCTATGCAGAGTTCCTGGAGCCACTACAATCTGATCATGCTGCCTGCTTATTCCATCTACCCGCTTTGCGAAGGTCTATTCGTAAGCCCTTTAAGTTCTTTCAGCATGTCATTGAGCACCCGCAGTTCAAAGACTCA
>NW_010937146.1:0-312 GCF_000633955.1 Camelina sativa | reverse complement strand
AACTTATATTATATTTGATTACCAAAATTACAAATATTTGTTTTGATACTAGAAGATAAAATTTGTTTCATTTTCTAAATCATATTATTTTAAAGTTGAAATGTTAATTTTACAAATATTTGTTTCATTTTCTAAATCAGAAGATAAAATTTGTTTCAGTTTTCTAGTTTAGTGTTAAATTTGTACTATTTTAAAAATTAAACCCAAGTGACATAACTATTGATAACCAAAATAACAAATATATTTTTTGATCCTAGAAGATAAATCTAAAAACATATTATTTGAAAGTTGAAATGTTAATTTTACTCTAAT
>NW_010937145.1:0-312 GCF_000633955.1 Camelina sativa | reverse complement strand
GAGTTTTTCCATGATGTGTATGAGAAAAAGAGAGATGCTCATGAAAATAACTACTGCAAATTCGACAATCAAGGACTTGCAGCTTTCAACTCGTTACTGTACATGGCTGGTTTAGTTGCAACTCTGATGGCCTCACCAGTCACCAGGAACTATGGACGACTTGCAAGCATCATCTGTGCTGGGATCTTCTATGTAATCGGAGCTGCTGTAAATGCTGGATCAGTGAACCTCAAAATGCTTTTTCTAGGACGGATCATGATCGGTTTTGGCGTTGGATTTGAAAATCAGGTTTTTGTGAGAGGACAATGTTGT
>NW_010937144.1:0-312 GCF_000633955.1 Camelina sativa | reverse complement strand
AGCCTGATTGTGCTGTGGCAAAAACGAACCAGAAGAATAGATAGTCTGATTGTGTTGAGGTAAAAAGGAACCAGAAGAATAATCCCATGATTGAGGAACAGTAGCAGCTGGCAGATATGAGTTTCCAGTCTCTTTCATGGACTGACTTCTCAAAATGCTTCCACTTGATTTCCCTGTTCCATTACTGCTAGAATGTAAACCCCAAGGTACCATGACCTCTGCACCAGCTGGGACATTCTTAGGATCAAGAACGTCTTGAAACATTGAGTAGTCATCAACATCAATTGGTTGATTAGCTACTTTACCAAAAGG
>NW_010937143.1:0-312 GCF_000633955.1 Camelina sativa | reverse complement strand
ATGTTTGATAATTTGCAGATGCTGTTATATGGTGGAATATTTGGTTGCTTATCACCTATTCTCTCGATCGCTGCTTTCTTGAGCTACAAATCTCCGTTTATATATCCCAAAGATGAGGTACATTTTTACTTTCTTAGAACTTGGCTGATTTGGACAAGGAGTTTGTTAACTAACTCTATTTTCTTAGAAGCAAAATGTCGACCGGGTAAAACTTGCTCTTTTGTCTGACAATCTGGTGAGCTCGAGTGATTTAAACAACAATGACAGACAATCTGATCACCTCCTTATGATGGTTGCATACGATAAATGGGT
>NW_010937142.1:0-313 GCF_000633955.1 Camelina sativa | reverse complement strand
GATACAAGTCTTCTTTATGACCATGTTCTCGGTGAGATTTTACTTCCATTTCTTTAGTTATTACATTCCATAATCTGAGCTGTCACAAGCTATGACTAACCTAAGGGAAAAATATTTGTCAGATGGAGAAATCAGATGCTTACAGGAAAGGTTCTAAGTCTAACAAGAAGTGGGATGGTGGCATGGGTGGTGGCGGAGGCGGCGGTGGTGGTGGTGGTAGCGGTGGTGGACCCCCTCGACCTCCTCGTGGGGGCCTCGACAATGTGCGTGGCTTGAATGATATCCGTGGAGCTGACCACAGTAAGTAACCCGA
>NW_010937141.1:0-313 GCF_000633955.1 Camelina sativa | reverse complement strand
CCATACAGCGTCTCCATCTCCTTGAAAGTCAGCCGGTATTCCGTGTTACAAACGGAGAAGATGATGAACCCGATCCCCCCATCGGGTAGTAGGGTCGGGTGGTGCTTGAAATAGTGCAGCTTTAGGGTTGAAAGGAAGGGGACTATCTCCTTTTCATAAGCTTCCAGATGGGATCGCATCATATTGCCCTGGTGGCACATATCGAACAAAAATTCAACATCTCTAGCGATGCCCAATTGCTTCATTGTCTCATGGTGAGGGTATCAGGTACCAACGAAGCTCATCTTCCGGAAGACTTTGAACAATCTCGCCG
>NW_010937140.1:0-313 GCF_000633955.1 Camelina sativa | reverse complement strand
TGTTAAGCTTCAGATCTGACATCTGTTTCTACGAGTAACGGTTGACGGTTCTGTATCTTTTGTGGTTCCTCTGTGGTTTATAATAAGCAGCCATTGTCACAAGCTCAGCTCTCTGTTTATAAGCAGCCATTTTAACCTATTCTTCTACAAGTATCTGTTTTTAAGATATCTGATTTTTGATGTTTGGAGGGTTCGTGAATTGAATGGCTTTTAAAGTTTTGTTTTATTTTGGTATGGAGCAGAAAATATGGGTCTCTAAATGTTTTATTTTTGGTTGCAGATCAAAGCAGAGAAAGGTTCAAAATCATTGAAA
>NW_010937139.1:0-313 GCF_000633955.1 Camelina sativa | reverse complement strand
GGTCTTAGTCCTTTCTTGTATTCACTCTCACGCTTAACCTCATCTCCGGCAACACCTTTCTTCTTCTTCTTCTTCTCCTTCTCCTTTCCTTTCTTCGTGCCTCCAAGATCCTCATTTGTATGATCAGATACCATTGAAGATCTCTGGCTTTTCCCTTTTTGATTCCCATCTTCTGGCGCAGACTTTGAGCCTTTCTTGAGCTTAGTATCTTCAGTGTTTAAACCTTTCTTATTCCAACCAAACCAGCCCTTCTTATCCTTGAGGGATCCGTTTTCCTGGTGATCAGTAACTTCAGACTCTTCATCTTCAATGG
>NW_010937138.1:0-313 GCF_000633955.1 Camelina sativa | reverse complement strand
ACCCGGTTGCGCTTACAGTGAATATGGTTGGTGGGTTTCTGCCATACCGCAAGATCCTCTCTCTGCACCAGTTTCTTCCAACACAAGCTCCTAGCGACCCTCTCGATTTGAGACTGCTCCGAGTTGAGATCGTCTTTGGTTCTTTCCCAACCCTTCCAATGTCTCTGCCAGTTAATCGGCGGTCCTGACAGAATCCAATACCCGCCCGGTCTCAGTACCCTATCCACCTCTATCAGATACGTCCCGTCTGCTCACACCAAAACAGTAGTCAAAACACACACACACACAAGAAACCGAATGCAAAATGAAGATG
>NW_010937137.1:0-313 GCF_000633955.1 Camelina sativa | reverse complement strand
ATCAACCTCAGATCTCACTTCAGCATCGCTTGGATCTTTAGTTGCACCTTCCTTTCTTCCTAATGTTTCTCCCTCAACTGGGCCTTGGTCTCCACCAGAACTGACCTTGGCAGATTTACGTTCCAATGCTAAGTTATCCTTGTCATCCGCAGAGTTATCCCCTATATCTTTCATCAGAGTACCGATTGCTTCTGTATCATGTTCTTTTTTAGATTTTTTGGTCTTCTTGACACTGGATTTTCCTACTTCGACTGTAGAAGAGCTTTCTTTCTTCCCACTTTGAAGGCTATTTCTGCATACAGTAGCCTCCCTT
>NW_010937136.1:0-313 GCF_000633955.1 Camelina sativa | reverse complement strand
ATGGGCCTGAAATGATTCATAAAAATTAGGTCAAAAGTTTAAACCTGGCCCATGTCGAAAACTCATCTTTTTTCATCCTCTTAGATACTCGACGGCAAGAAGCTTCCCAAAGACTTTCCTGAGAATTCTGGTGGACTAAACTGACAAATCCATGGACTTGACATCAATTGAGACATCAATATCTTTCTTTGTTTTCTTCGTTTCTTCAATTTCACCAAACTGAAGAAACACTCTGAAATTCCTGCTCAAACGATACAAAGCTTCTCTTTTCTCTTATCTAGCAACACATCCAAGATCTAACCTGTTAGAGATA
>NW_010937135.1:0-313 GCF_000633955.1 Camelina sativa | reverse complement strand
TTTTGAATTTATTTTTAATAATAAATCGTTTAAAATATTTTTATTAAACGTATGGATGATAACAAGAAACATAATTATTGTTTGCGTCTTCCCAACAACCAACCTTTTTTGCATTCCCGAGCGGGTATATAATAAATTAATAGGGTGGCCGTCGGATAACTCAGCCGTAACACCATTATTATGGCCGTTGCATAAGTCAGCCATAACAAAGTTGTTAATTTAACTGACTATCCTAAGTCATTCGTGTAAAGAACACAACTCAGCCGTCAAGTATATTACTGTCAAACGACGTCGTTCGATATATTGTTTTAGT
>NW_010937134.1:0-313 GCF_000633955.1 Camelina sativa | reverse complement strand
ACAGACACACTGTCCGGCCTTTTCAGTTCTTTCATCATGTGGTGGATCACCCTGATTATGCTATGACGGTAAGTCGATCTTGGACTAGCTCATCTGTGGCAGGGTCGAACCAGTTCCGCGTGGCTAAGTCTCTGAAAGCTTTAAAGCCAGCTCTCCGGAAGCTGAATAGAACACACTTCAGTGGGATCTCTCAACGTGTTAAAGCAGAGGAACAAAAACTTGATATCCTTCAGAGAGCCATCCTCACGAACCCTACTGAGCAGTTGGCTAGAGAGGAGCGTCGGGTGCGCGAAAAATGGAAGTTACTGAGCAA
>NW_010937133.1:0-313 GCF_000633955.1 Camelina sativa | reverse complement strand
ATCCTGGAGAGGTAACCGGTGCAATAACCAGGTGGTCCGTTGCCGGTTAGATCGTGCTTTGGGCAATGAGGAATGGCAGGGCTATTTCCCGAATTCTAAGGTGGATTATTTGGAAATGATTAGTTCTGATCATTGTCCGATTTTAGCAACCTGCCTAAAGACACATACAAAACGGAATAGGCAATTTCGTTTTGACAAACGCTGGTTAGGAAAAGATGATTTAGCAGGGGCAGTTGAGTTAGGATGGAATCGCACAAAAAATTTCCGGATTCCGGGCTTTGTGGATAAGATTAAAAATTGCAGGAATTCGATT
>NW_010937132.1:0-313 GCF_000633955.1 Camelina sativa | reverse complement strand
CCGCGGATGACGGGAAGAACATAGTAACTTCCGTCAAATATGATGTCTCCATCGGTGTCGAGAACAGGTTGTGCGTTTGCGATAGTGGCGGCCAAAACTGCTGTTAAGGCAACCAGGAAGTAAAACATTGTATTCATGCTTTTCTGGGTCTTTTGTAGTTTTGTATTTGATCTAAATGCAAATGTATGCGAAAAATATGAGTTAATGTGACCAGTAATTTATACACGGAGGTTTTTGCACACATAGCTTGATTGAGTATAGGTCTAGCGTTTCTAACTATTAAACTTCAATTTTCTCAAAAAAAAAAAAAAAA
>NW_010937131.1:0-313 GCF_000633955.1 Camelina sativa | reverse complement strand
CTTAATCCAATGCAACTAACTAATTATAAGAGATTATGATAGATGTGAATAGTTTAAAAGCCACTTATACCCATTTTATCCTAAAACAGGCTAAAACCAAGAAAACATTGCTTAGAAGCTGTAAACAGCTATGTTAGTGTTGATGGGGTTAAAATGTGTCTTAATCCAATGCAACTAACTAATTATAAGAGATTATGATAGATGTGAATAGTTTAAAAGCCACTTATACCCATTTTATCCCAAAACAAGCTAAAAACCAAGAAAATATTACTTAGAAGCTGTAAATAGCTATGTTAGTGTTTCTGGGGTTAAA
>NW_010937130.1:0-313 GCF_000633955.1 Camelina sativa | reverse complement strand
TAGAGCGTGACAACAAGAAAACAGCCAAATCAGCAAAGATGGTCAACTTAATCATATTGAGACCAGATGAGGCTAGAGTTTTGAGGAATCAAGAAGGTCATGTGTGCAACGAGCAAGGCCAAAAACTTGATGCTGAAGGACGAGTTATTCACAAAGAACTCGTCGTGGTTGAGGAAGATGCACGTGGCGTCGAGCGACGCAACGATGGCATCGATCGACGCAATCAAGAAGGCATCGACCGATGCAACATTGGCGTCGATCGACGCAATGCCAGAGCCGGTGCGAATGGTGCGGATTTGGATGGTAACGACCA
>NW_010937129.1:0-313 GCF_000633955.1 Camelina sativa | reverse complement strand
TATGGAACTCTTTGAAGCATGTTTTCTTAGTGAGTATACTGAAGAATGTAATGTGGAGTTTAACTTTTGTAGTAGGTGGGGTTGAATTAAATTCTAATCTTTTTTCTTCAGGACTTGATTAGCTACTTAATTATGTTTTGTGTGGAATCTTCATATCCTCGGGCTTGATATTTGTGCAGAAACATTGGTTGGAAATGCAATGAGATGAGGCATATCCGGCGGGCAAGAGAAGTGTCTTACCACATGTTAGTTAGTTCATAGCCAAGAGTTCTCTATCTGATTCACCTTGTTCTTAGGATATGAATGAACTCAG
>NW_010937128.1:0-313 GCF_000633955.1 Camelina sativa | reverse complement strand
CATTTCTGTATCCTACCCCTGGCTACCAGCGAAGTGTGATGTTTGTAACCAGTTTGGCCACAACTCACAAGAATGCAGACGTAGCCTAACTTCCCTGTCTGGACGGAAGATTCCTCGCAGATCTACCAGTCGTAGAGGCCGTCCCTCTCGCCGTGAGAGATTATCCAGGAAGGAATCTCACTCACGAGTTGGAAGGACTAGAACTATTGTGCATTCTGACAATAACATCTCACCTTCTACAATTACTCGAGTACAAGGATTGGAGGACACACCTACACGTATAGATGACTTGGATCTTGCTGCGTCCCCGACT
>NW_010937127.1:0-313 GCF_000633955.1 Camelina sativa | reverse complement strand
TCCTGCGATTGGTAAACGGAAGAATCAGAACTGTTATCTTTTCAAGCATATTTAAGTTAGGTCTGATGTTGCTACCTGACAGCATGTCTCCAAATCAAAATCTGAGGTCCAGCTGTCTTCCAAATAGTCACTATCTGACGGTTCAGGGACGTCAAAAAACTCATCCAAGTCTACAAGGCTAGAGCGCTCTGAGGGAAATTTGTCTCTCTCTTCATTTGCACTGTCCTTAAACATTTCACTTTCTCTCAGAGAAGAATCACCAAACACACCATCTTCATTCTGAGTCAATCTTGCACTTCTTGACAACTCCCCT
>NW_010937126.1:0-313 GCF_000633955.1 Camelina sativa | reverse complement strand
CCCACGGGTATTAGAAAATAGAACCCAATAAAGTTTTATAGGCAAACTCATACCCAAGTCGAATCCGGCTTTTCGGGCCGAATTCCGGATTGGATATTCGGGTACGGTTTTTATGTCCACGTGGCTATTACTATTTTTTTATTAATGTGGTTTTCGCTTTATTTTATTTTCGAATGTGGGTCCCAATCCTCTCGATACAGTTGGAACACGGAAAATGCGTTTCCACGAGGTTTAACCTCGGTTTTCACTTTTTATTACAAACTAAGTACCCTTCTTCCCACTAATCACGATCATACACGTGTCGTTTTCCCAT
>NW_010937125.1:0-313 GCF_000633955.1 Camelina sativa | reverse complement strand
TATCTACTATATATCCAAACAATATTTCTGTTAAACATAAATGTACGTACCTACATTTCGTATTTTATTTGTTTTTAATAAGCTTTTCTAATTTGCTCTTTATAAATTGCGTCATCTTGTTTTTACTCAACATTAAATAATCATTTATATGATTAAGGTGCACAAATCTCCCACTTTCCATGCAAGGTTGTCGAATAGAATAGTCAATGATATGGTCAGTTCTGATAGGCTGACAGGCCCAAATATTACCTATTCAACAAACGAACAATGAATTTTATAGCTCTGTCATAAATTAATAGGCTGTGCTTTTGTG
>NW_010937124.1:0-313 GCF_000633955.1 Camelina sativa | reverse complement strand
TTAACCGAAAATAATGGAAAAAATAGTTTTCGGTTCGGTTCGGTTTGATCGGTTACTTAGTAATTCTAATTTGAGGGTTGGCTGAGTTATGGTAAAGTTATGGCTGAGTTATGCAACAGATATATTAATTTATTATATACCCTCTCGAGAATACAAAAAGTGTTGTTGGGGAGACGCAAACAATAATTATGTTTNACCACACGCGTAATAAATGAGATTTTAGCGATTTTTAATTTAAAAAGAATTCAAAATTTGAATTTTTAAAATTTTTTATTTTAATAAAAGTATTTCTCAAACAATTGACTGATATGGC
>NW_010937123.1:0-313 GCF_000633955.1 Camelina sativa | reverse complement strand
GTGGTTGGATTGCGGTAGTATAAGTAGATGTGATTATAAGAGCTGTTATCACTAGAAGAGCATTCCTTGCTCCATCTGACATGCGGCTCCTGTAACGTGCCATTCCCGTAGAGCAATATTCCAAGAAAGTGACGGGTTTTCTCAAGAAGACAGACATCGGTGTAGTCTTCTTTTCTTTAGATATAGAGTACCCGCTCTTACCCCCTGACTTCTGTAACATTTTCTCTGTATCTTTGTTCATGTGAGATCCACTGGCTCGTAAGACATCAAGGGCTGTCATGCCACTTTTGTTCTGGATGTTCCGGTACAGTGA
>NW_010937122.1:0-313 GCF_000633955.1 Camelina sativa | reverse complement strand
GTAAACAACTTTCCTCCGGTTTGACTAGTGTTAACCGGCGTTGACCATTGTTGACCAGAAAAAACATTCAAAAAATAATATTTTTTTCTTTTTTCTTAAAAATAATATTTATTTTTGTTTTAATGTATTTTTGATAAATAAATAAAAAAACTAAATGATGTGTATAATTTACAAAAACAATATATAACAACGAAAATTACAAGAAAATTATATACCAAAACAAATTAAAAAATATATGACAAACAAAATTTGTGGTATATCTATTAACTAATTTTGTTAACATAGAAAATATGCCAAAAATAATATAATAAAA
>NW_010937121.1:0-313 GCF_000633955.1 Camelina sativa | reverse complement strand
ATTGACAGGACTGTCAAATAAACGCAACGGCAGGAGCATTGGCATCACAAGTGGCGGTTGGGTACATAACGGCACAAGGAAGACAAAGTCAGTTGGACCCAAGTGGGTTCGTGTTCCTACGTGGTAGTGTATCAGGTAGCACCAGTGTCTATCTTGGACGAGCCTATGGTCCATTCAGCCGAGTCATTTTCATCCAAACCGATCTCTCTTCTGTCGTCCACCCCAAGGGTTGGTTCCCTTGGCACCAAGGTGGCCACATGTAAGCACATCTATAATATTCCATTTAATTTTATGTGATGATGATATATGCAAA
>NW_010937120.1:0-313 GCF_000633955.1 Camelina sativa | reverse complement strand
TAGGCCAAGTGAGACCCCTGGATCAAGAAGTGGACATACAGAGTTTGACCAGCCAAGTGTTGTCTTTGATCTATCTGATGATGATGAGTATGATAGGTCTAATGAAGTTTACATGGAGATGGACAATGAAGTTGGAAATGAAGAACTATGTTGTGAGCTTGACATCTACTTGCTGGAGAAAGTTGTGAAAAGAGATCATAATAGTTTGGGTATGGATTATGATGTTTTAGCATGGTGGAGGAGTAACAATCAGAAGTATCCTGTCTTGGCAGAGTTAGCAAGAGATATTCTAGCTGTACAAGTGTCTTCTGTT
>NW_010937119.1:0-313 GCF_000633955.1 Camelina sativa | reverse complement strand
TCCCAAAAGAGTAGAGAGTTTGGTACCTGTTTATTCCGTCTTTTTCCACCAAGTTGACCAGTAACCCCAAAATGGCAACAAGGAATTCTAGTTCCTGGTCTGTGAGATGTTTCTCTTTCTTGTGGCATGACCCCGGTATTTCCAACTCACTCAAAAGGGGAGATCTGGTGAAGGAAGGAAAATGTTCAGCAATTAATTCAGCCATACTCTCCAGTCCTCTGCAGGCAGCAACTTGCCGACAACCAACGGAGTTATCATTTGTTAAGTTCATTAACACCTGAGAATATGTTCATAGTATCAGAAAGTAGCAAGG
>NW_010937118.1:0-313 GCF_000633955.1 Camelina sativa | reverse complement strand
TTGAAAAAATGAACAATTTACATGCTCCTACAAAACAAGAAAGCTAATTATAACGAAGCAAGACCATAATTATTCTTTATATACGAAATACTAAATTTCCTATCACTTTGAAAATACGAGCTATAAAAAAAGATTTGCTTAATTAAAAGAATACAACTTCTTCTAAGTGGTAATTTTTGCCATGTAATGATCTATATTTTAATATTCTAGAAACTTTTTTTTATAACTGGTACTTGATTACTCATGAGCACAAACACAATTTTACGAATATAGGTAAACATGATGAAGAATATGCATGATTTGCGTTCATCGT
>NW_010937117.1:0-313 GCF_000633955.1 Camelina sativa | reverse complement strand
ATGATAGATAAATTTCCTTCTAGGTTGATGTTCTTAATGCGGTCAACTGACCGACAGGTTGAGACTAGATCTAGGGCGTTTATGAAAGGACCGACCCTTTTTTTTTTAAATAATAAATAATAAATATAATATAATAAATTAAACTACAGCTNCTAGTGGTCCCATACCCACTAGCCACCTAACCACAAACTCATTCAACAGCGGAAATAACCAACCAATATTTAATAATAATCCAATAATAAATTATAACCATATTCCAACATAAACAATATCCAAAACAACATGAATCATAGAACCAGCAACCTAGCAATGT
>NW_010937116.1:0-313 GCF_000633955.1 Camelina sativa | reverse complement strand
ATCTATGATCATATCAGTGAGTGAACTTTTTCTGGAGATATCTTGTCAATGTGGTCAAGTCAGAATAATAATGGTTTTCATTGTCTAAAATAGTCCTCGGTGGTTTTTTTTTGTTTCGGTCACGTAGTAAAGATATTTTATCTCAGCAGTACTAAATGTATTCATACTATTTGGCTTAGTATGTCCACCTTTCATAGTTTACAAAAATTTTATGGCTTTAATATCTGGAAGTTCATATAATCGTTTCTACAGGTGAATCACCGTCGTCATCTGCATCTGATGTTGATAGTTTTAATCATCAAGGGGTGATTGA
>NW_010937115.1:0-313 GCF_000633955.1 Camelina sativa | reverse complement strand
TTCACTCACAAGTGTTTACTCTCAACTCTCAAAGTGTGTTCTAGTGAGTCTCAAAGGTTCTAATAGAACAGAAACCAATCAAACCCAATTTTTTTCTTTTGCTTTTTTTTTTCTTTTGCTTTTTTTTTCTTTTGCTTTTTTTTTTCTTTTGCTTTTTTTTTTTAAATAAAATAAATAGAAAAAGAAGATGAAAAGATGAGAAGATGAAAATAAAAAAAATGGAAAGATAGAAAGATGATATATAGAAGATTGAAAGATAGAAAATTATAGGAAGAAGATGAACGGTTAGAAGATGATAGAATGATATAATACC
>NW_010937114.1:0-313 GCF_000633955.1 Camelina sativa | reverse complement strand
GTTTTTGAGATTAATTACTACACCATTTGTTTTATAATTTGTCTCTGTTTTTTTTTGTGACTAGGAACACTAATATTGTAGTTCTATGATGTATGTAGGTGTGTGTAAAGCACATGGTTCATGTGTCAGAGGAAAATATGTATCCTAAATGGAGTAACGACGTGGAGAAGGATCCGGCGCTAGACAACTGAATTATTGATCTTGTCCACAATAGTTTACCTTCAGATGTTTGGAAAGTTGAGAAAACAGTGCCCATGGGAAAAAACAAACGGAAAGCTAAAGAAAATGAGAATGGCGAGAGTCGAAGGAGTGA
>NW_010937113.1:0-313 GCF_000633955.1 Camelina sativa | reverse complement strand
TCGATAAGATGGAGAGATCGATTTCATCGACGGCGAAGAGATTTGTTCGCCGGAATCTCCAGTGGAAAGGTAATCCTCGAACCGCTCCTTCTTCCTTTATTCATTGCTACGGACGACGAGCTTTCGCTAGTGCTAGTGGTGATTACAGAGAGAAATTGAGTAGAAATAGGCTGAGTGATTTAAAGCTAGATGATGCAATTGGATTGTTCGGTGACATGGTACAGTCTCGTCCTTTACCTTCCATTGTTGAATTCAGCAAACTGTTGAGTGCTATTGCTAAGATGAAGAAGTTTGATGTTGTCATCTCCCTGGG
>NW_010937112.1:0-313 GCF_000633955.1 Camelina sativa | reverse complement strand
GGAATCACAGCAACACTTAACAAAGCTAGTTTCCATGCTGATACAAACCCAACCACTAGTCCAGCCAAAAATGTTGAGAGGTAATGTATAAAGTTTCCAACCTGACATTACAAAAATAAATTTCAACTACTCTGTTATTAAATCACTTCATCAACCCAACAGAGTGATGACAATAATAATGAAACAAAAGGACCCCAGTGCACGTTATCTCGTACTTGCTAGCGTGCACCACAGAGACAGGAGGGAAAAATAAATAGAAACAAAACTAAATAATTACAGAAAAAAAAAGATAAAAATGGTATTATTAATATTT
>NW_010937111.1:0-313 GCF_000633955.1 Camelina sativa | reverse complement strand
TATCCAGGGAGTCTCACACGCCCACTCCCCCCGCTCTCGGGTCGCAATCTNCTCGAGACATACCGGCTCACTGCCGAGCCACGGCTCACAGCTACGGTATCCAGGGAGTCTCAAAATCCCGCTCTAAGGTCGTCACCCTAAAGCGCGCTCACGGATCGTCATCCGAAGCAAACATACCACTCCCACTCTCTGGCCACAAAGTCCATTGAGCTATCGGTATCACATGAGTTGGGCCCACACAATCCTGAACAAATAAGTCCGATGTTAACGAGTATCTTCCGACTAGATCTACCTCAACACTTTCCATTTCTGG
>NW_010937110.1:0-313 GCF_000633955.1 Camelina sativa | reverse complement strand
AGCATCTTCAGCTCAAGTTGTTCTGACGCCTACTCCGACTGAAGATCTAGTCATTCTAGCTGAGAAGCTTTCTCAGGCCGAAGCTGTTCTTGTGAGTCAGTCTACTCAGCTAGAAGATTATGCATTGAAGTTGCAACAAAATACTCAGAAGATGCATTGCTATGATGCCTACTTCGATTATCTATCTGAGAAGGACCCTGAATTTGCTGCAAGATTTCCCCGACCTGAGACTGCTGCCACCAATGTGACCGGAGCAGGAGATACCAGACCTGAGACCGGAGCAGGAGGTATCACCAGACCAACTTAGGATCTC
>NW_010937109.1:0-313 GCF_000633955.1 Camelina sativa | reverse complement strand
GAATTAGATAACTCTTTCGTTCTTGCTCATTGGACAGATAAATCGCACCAAGAAAAAGCCTTAAGGGAAAATAAATAATCGAAACCACCCGCCAAAAAAAAAAGAAAACAAGAAAAGGGGAAAAAACAATTGAAGAAGGTGGGATGTTGAGTTAAAGAAAAAAAAAAGAAAAAAAAAGAAGAAGAAATGTGGTGGGTAGTTATTTTTATTGAGAAATATATATGGTGTTATATAAAAAAATAATAATAAATAAAATAGATATATAGTATATAGTTAAGAAATAGTCCTACCATAATGGAGGACCATGAGATGA
>NW_010937108.1:0-313 GCF_000633955.1 Camelina sativa | reverse complement strand
AAAAAAAAAAGGAAACAAAAACTTGGGTCAAACAAAAATGGCGGCCGAGAAAAAGAGAGTAAAGTACTTGATCGTTGATGCATTCGCTGAATCCGCCTTCAAAGGGAACCCGGCTGCTGTATGCTTTCTTGACGACGAGAACGAGAGAGACGACGCGTGGCTTCAGTCTCTTGCTACCGAGTTCAACATCTCCGAGACTTGTTTCCTCACCCCCATCACCACCGTCTCCGACGATGCTTTCCCTCGCTTCCGTCTCCGGTGGTTTACTCCAGTCGCTGAGGTCCGCTGCTACAGTTTCTTTTGGTTTTGATTT
>NW_010937107.1:0-313 GCF_000633955.1 Camelina sativa | reverse complement strand
TTTTTTTTTTCGGGTTTAAAGTTGGCTCTGTCTTTGTAATAAAAGACCTCACAGTTTCTCTCTGCTTCACATCTTATAGTATCTTCGACTCAACCATTAAGTTGTAATATCTCTAAAATATTGTAACCTGAGTCTGCTAAATTATACATACTAATTAGGAACCAAACAAATTTAGACTATATTGCATTCCATAAAAATATCTACAATGCATAGTCCATAAATTTTTAAAAATAATATAAACGTTATAGTCCATAAAAAATATTATAGTATCTACAGATCAGTTTGAACTGAAACCTAATAATTTTAGGTTATT
>NW_010937106.1:0-313 GCF_000633955.1 Camelina sativa | reverse complement strand
GATTCGTTTACAACTTCTTCTTTTTTTTTAATTGACCTAACTACGAATTCATTAGATTTATTCTCGGAAGAGTTTCACCAAATATATATATTTAATTGCATTTCCAAATTTTGCAAAAAATAACCGAGTACTCTAGAAAAGATTATGTGTTAAATTTTACAATTACATTGCACACATTAACTGTCAGTGGGAGTAAATTGAAACATAGATTTTAGAAGCTAGAAGATTATGTAGAATATAATAAATTTTGGATTTTAGGAGACTAAAGTGAGTTTTTGGATTTTTTTGGTGAAACTGATATTTTATTTTATTT
>NW_010937105.1:0-313 GCF_000633955.1 Camelina sativa | reverse complement strand
AGGGATCAACTTGTTTTATGGATCTGATATATTAGGTAATAAGAAAGATGAAAGGTTGAGTGAGTTTGATGAGAGGGTGAAAGTAATAGTAGTAATGGAAGATGATGTTGACGCTAGAGAGGACATGTTATGGACCCCTATCAAATTTTGTTTTCTTTCTTTTCTCTCTCACTCTTGGGCTATGTCCCATTTTTTTCTGTTCCTAATTTCCATACTAATAAGTGATAACGGATATATTGGGTGTGGTAATTATTGATTATAAAAGGGGAGAAACTAATATTAAAATGATATTGTATATCGTTTTAACTATTTT
>NW_010937104.1:0-313 GCF_000633955.1 Camelina sativa | reverse complement strand
TCTGGATGGGGAAGAACAACGACACTGAACTCGTCGGCTATTGTGACTCGGACTATGCAGGGTNCAGGTGATACAACTGACCGGAGATCCACCACAGGGTATTGCACGTTCATTGGAGGGAACCTAGTCACTTGGAAGTCGAAGAAACAAAAGGTTGTGTCTCAATCAAGCGCCGAGTCAGAATATAGGGCCATGAAGAAGCTCACCAACGAGCTTACATGGCTCAAAGGTCTTCTCAAGGACCTTGGAGTAGAGACTAAAAGACAGATCACCATGCATTGTGACAACAAGGCTGCAATACACATAGCAACCA
>NW_010937103.1:0-313 GCF_000633955.1 Camelina sativa | reverse complement strand
TTTTTTTTGTTGTTGGTAATTTTGCTTTGTTTCAAACAGATTTGAAGCTTCAAGTAACAAAATTGATTTGAGGGGAATAGAACGAAGAGAGTAAAAGAGGAACAACAATAGTTTTGGGATTTAAATTATATATTGTCAAAAACTACGACCAGTCTTTTGATAAAACAACAACACCTCTTAAACTATTCTCTCTTCTGCGAAAAACAAGACAAAAAAACAAAGCAACGCCATTGAACCAAGCTCTCGTCATGAGTACAACACAACCAACAAACTCTCTTTAACGCTTCTTGGAGACACCGACAGTCTTTCCACG
>NW_010937102.1:0-313 GCF_000633955.1 Camelina sativa | reverse complement strand
AATTATTGTGTTGTACGTCATCTCTTTCCCAAACCCCATTTTCCACATTTGTTGATACACCTCCGTATTTCTTTCTCCGTATGTCACTGCATCAGGGATATAACCTCTAAGCTCTAGCTCCGTGAAGAGCCTCTTAGCAGCAAGGCCGAGTCTTGTGATAACACCATCTTGTTCTTTTGTTGGAAGAAGCGTTTATTGCAAAGAACATTTGGTTGAGCTGAAAGAAATCGACAGATGCAAAACATACTAAACATCTTATCCGCGAGTTAGGATATATGAGAGAATAATTTTGAGTTTCCGCTTCAAATTGCAC
>NW_010937101.1:0-313 GCF_000633955.1 Camelina sativa | reverse complement strand
CCCCTTCCCGGACTCGAACCCGAACTCCACTCGAGACTCAATTCGAAACATGGATCCAGAATCTGAAACCAGGATTCACAAACTCCGACGTCGTAACGGCGTTACGAGCCCAATCCGATCCAGATCTGGCTCTCGACATCTTCCGATGGACAGCTCAGCAACGAGGATACAAACACAACCACGAAGCTTACCACGCCATGATCAAACAAGCAATCACCGGAAAACGAAACAAATTCGTCGAAACCTTAATGGAAGAAGTAATCGCCGGCGCTTGTGAAACGAGTGTTCCTCTCTACAATTGCATCATCAGATT
>NW_010937100.1:0-313 GCF_000633955.1 Camelina sativa | reverse complement strand
TGTTTTTAAATTCAATATGAAGAGAAACACTGATCATTATGAAATCTCAAAGCTACACAAGGAACAAATAATAACACAAAATCAGACATAAGTGAAGGATGATACGAAATAAACCTGGAGTGGAGGTGTTCTTCTTCTTCTTCTTGGACGTTCGCTCATGGAATGGTGTCATTCATGGAAATTAGTTGTACATGGTCTCTACCTTGCTTGAATGATGATGATCTCCTTTATCTAATTCACAAAATAATTAAACCTTAAAATTGTAATTCAAACCAATGATGATGTAAACATCCGCCAAAGGATGTACACATCA
>NW_010937099.1:0-313 GCF_000633955.1 Camelina sativa | reverse complement strand
GGATCACCATGTGTCGCATGTGGTGGTGATATATATGTCGAACTAGAAGCATTTTATGTTTTTTTTATAGAATAACTACAGTATTTATTTAAATAATAAGTAACAAAATAAGTTCCACAGTTGAACCAAAACTAATAGTTTTGTTGATTCTTTGTGAATAGTGAAAAACTAAGAGTTCTGTATATCGTGAAATTTGTGCTGCCATATGTAATTAGCAACACTTTTAACGAGTAGAATAAAATTCAACGTAGGAATTAGTTACAATGTGTCGTCATAAATGACGTAAAGTTCATGGTCATTCTTTCATAAAGTA
>NW_010937098.1:0-313 GCF_000633955.1 Camelina sativa | reverse complement strand
TTGCAGCGTATAGCTCGCCACACAATGCATGAGTTGATTAGATGTATTTTCTCTCAACTTCCTTCTATCATCCCCTTGGCTAATGAAACAGAATTACATGTCGGGGATAAGGTAAAAATCTTTTATGCAAGCATTTTTAAAAAGTTTGTTCTACATGTTTATCCCCTATAGATAGAAGATTTAAACATGCACAAAAGTGTATTGCGTTATGATTTATTTGTTAAGCATGTTGATTGATAGAAGATTGCTCATCTTAAAACGTTCGCAGATAGCAATATCTTGTCAAGAGTGTTTGTTGTTCACAAATTTCTAA
>NW_010937097.1:0-313 GCF_000633955.1 Camelina sativa | reverse complement strand
ACGGAAGAACTGTCGAGGAAGTGTGTAAGATATCCACATTAGAAAGATGTGAACTAAGTACTATATAAGGGATATTATCGATTGGTTTTGAGTTGGAAGTTTATGTTTAACACGTCAAAATTTGTTCCAACAAGAACTCAAATCTTTTTAATTCCATTTTCATCTTTTCTTGGGTCTCTTAAAAACCGAGGTAATACAATAGTCTGATGGTAGAGAGTTTCAACCGCAGGATAAATTAATCGTCTGGACAGCTGAAACCTCACCATAATTGTCCGGAGTATTTTAATTGAAACGATAATTTATTGTCGTAAAA
>NW_010937096.1:0-313 GCF_000633955.1 Camelina sativa | reverse complement strand
ACAGATACACTTGCATCTTCACCTGCATGTTGAGAGCTATTCTGCACGGATCTCCTCGGAACAAACTCTGGTGCATCTGGATTCATGCTTCTTGGCATCCCAACTCCATTTAAGTGATTAACACTGTAATATGGTGGTGAGTGAATCCCACATGAAACTCCAGCCCAGGAAATAGGGTCTGCAACCATAATCGGGTAGTTGCCTGTTGTTGCTGCTAAGCTTTGCAGATCAATAACCAAGAAACCTCCAGGACTGTAAGGCTCTGCGGAGGCTGATAGCTTTTTCCTGCTCATATCAGAAGCCTTTTGCCCCT
>NW_010937095.1:0-313 GCF_000633955.1 Camelina sativa | reverse complement strand
TTACATTTGTCGTAGCTCGTTGATGAGACCTTCGAACAAAAAATTGTCTGAAAATGAAGTACAGAACTCGACCTCAGATATCTCATCCTCCAACAAAAAATCTGAAGTTGGTACCAAATCAGGGGAAGAGTTGTTTTCTAAATGATGAAGAGGTCCACATGGTACAATGAATCCTCTCTCTTGCGGTACATCAAGGTTTTGAGGTGACTGATCCATAAACAAACTGTGATCTAACCATTCGGAAAACACTAGACTTGGCGAAAAGCTTGGGGTTTGAGCATTAAATGTTTCTCCGAGATTGATAGATGAAGAA
>NW_010937094.1:0-313 GCF_000633955.1 Camelina sativa | reverse complement strand
CTTTTTAATACATCGAAAAGACTATCATACCCTTCCTCTTCTTCCCGCTGTTTCCTCTCTTCTCTCTCCATCTTTTTCTCCATCTTCCCTCTTCTTCTTCTTCCTTCATCTCCCCCCCTCCAACAAAACCTAAATTCACCGATTCTCAAACTCCCCTAAATCGCTTCAACCACTTAAATCCCAAATCTCCAACCACCGAGAGATACGCTGCCGTTACATGGCCGCGACATCAAACTCAGGCGAAGATCCGACTCTCTCTTACCATCACCATCACCACCACCACCGATCTCCTTTTCGCTTCGAATTACTTCAA
>NW_010937093.1:0-313 GCF_000633955.1 Camelina sativa | reverse complement strand
AGGGATAGTTTGTAGTCAAACTCTTCCCCCAGAGTTTGAAGACACATAACGGTTTGGACAAAGTTCGGGCACATCTGGAGGAGAGCAAAGCCCAGTTCGAACATCATCTTGACGATGAGTTCGGGAAGGGGAAACGACAGACCACACGCGGAGAAAAATATCTCGAACGCGCAACAGTACCCCGGGGGAGGATTCTCCGGAGACTCGTGAACCTCCGGGAACCTAACCTCGATCTCCGAGGGAATCCCAGTGGATCCCCTAATCTTGGCTATATTCTCCGCCGAGAGAATTGACGGCGGATGAGGGCCAAAAA
>NW_010937092.1:0-313 GCF_000633955.1 Camelina sativa | reverse complement strand
TGTTTTTTAAAAAAAATATCAGATGGCTTCCTCCTCATAATTTGAATGTTATTTCCGTTGATAAGGTTGATGAAATTAAAAATAAAATAAACGAAGCTTTAAATTTTTTAGAGGTTAAGTATCAGATTTTTGAGTAATTATTTTTTGAATTTAATTTTTTAATTTGATCTTTTGCCTTTAAATTCGTATAAATCTTTCAGATCTTTATTAGAGATGTGAATCAAATGAACAAAGAGATCGCAAGGGCATTTGTAACAAAAGCTGATGGCAATGTTATTCGCATTAAGTTGTTGGAAAAATCTTTTCAAAAAGA
>NW_010937091.1:0-313 GCF_000633955.1 Camelina sativa | reverse complement strand
CCTTAGGGTATAGCGTTTTTTTGTTGTGCATTTATCTGAGCATTTGAGTTGTCTATGTTTTATATCTTCTGGTTGTTTGGGTTGTTTATGTTGTATCCCTTAGGGTATAGAATATATCATTTATCCCTTAGGGTATAGAATATATCATTTTATTACCCGTGTTTAACTTGGTTGATGTGGATTGTTATGCGGTAACTTTTAGCGTATAAATTATTTGTATTGTGCGTTTGGCTGTTTGAGTTGTCTATGTTTTATCTCTTACGTTAGAAATTAAGACAATTATTTGGATTGCCTATGTTGTATCCCTTAGGAT
>NW_010937090.1:0-313 GCF_000633955.1 Camelina sativa | reverse complement strand
TTGTATTTGATCTTGTAAGCAAGAAGAAGGCATATGGTCTCTACACTCTGCTTTCCACGATCTACATAATCCCCAAGGAACAAATAGTTTGCAGCCGGTGGGTAGCCACCGTACTCAAACAATCTCAAAAGATCCGAGAACTGACCATGTGTATCTCCTGTTAAAACATACGAAAACAAAAACTCAATCCCCCACACAACACGATAGCAGCTTCTGAATCTTTTGATATGGAGACAACATAACACATTAGCCGAAATCAAAGATGGATACGAAGACCAATGATCATTTCTAATTTCATTTGGTAACTCACTGA
>NW_010937089.1:0-313 GCF_000633955.1 Camelina sativa | reverse complement strand
TTTTTTTATGCTCGTGTTTTCTTCAGAGATATTACACACCAACAGCAAGAGAACTGTCACGCATGTCGGGAGTAGAAAGAGCTCCAATCCTCCACCATTTCGCTGAATCGCTTGCTGGTGCAACAACAATACGTGCTTTTGATCAACGAGAGCGCTTCATTAGCTCAAACCTTATTCTAATTGATAGCCATTCAAGGCCTTGGTTTCATGTTGCATCCGCAATGGAGTGGCTTTCTTTCCGGTTGAATTTGCTGTCTCATTTTGTCTTTGCTTTTTCCTTGGTGTTACTTGTGACTCTCCCTGAAGGTGTCAT
>NW_010937088.1:0-313 GCF_000633955.1 Camelina sativa | reverse complement strand
TGTGGATACATATATCCTGTGTATACAATTTTGCAGTGTGTCAAAACATGTATGTAATTTTGCAATGGGTCAGAACATGTAGAAAACTTTGCTGGAAACTCTTTTATGTTTATATTAAATTTTTTATCAAAAATCCCAAAAACTTAATCATTTACACAATATTTCATATATCTATTTTATAAATTAATACAATTTTTCATTATTTTATTTTATCCAAATTCATGAAAATATTAAAATTCTATCCTTTTATTTTATTTTATCATAACTCAGTATATTATCAATCACTTTCTTTTTCTCCTTCTATTATTGTATC
>NW_010937087.1:0-313 GCF_000633955.1 Camelina sativa | reverse complement strand
GAATCCGACCAACCATGTGAGAGATGGCCATTTAGAGAACTTTTGCTTCGGTGCCACATACTTCTTGGGGCAGTGGCCTTGGGGCTTGAGATGCTACCTTGTATATTCAAGGCCAAGTTACTTGACTGCGGAGTACCATCTTCACAGTGATCAGATATGGGAACTTGAATACTAATCCCATTCACCGGAACGTTAGACCTGGTTTCATGCTTATGTCTGCCAACAGAAGAACTAAATGACATCCAGTTTTCAGAATCAGACCCCAGCGACTGCATCTGAGATGGAGTATGAATGTCTTTTGACTCTTGCGCTT
>NW_010937086.1:0-313 GCF_000633955.1 Camelina sativa | reverse complement strand
TTCTCAACACAGTAAGAATATGATTCATGCATATCTGCAAGAAAGTAATTCATGTCACGTTTCCAGATCAATTTTGGTATTTTGGTTTAGAGAATTTCTCAGTCACTTACCGTTAAATAGTTTGTAACAAAGCGGTCACGAAGAAAGTGAGCAATGCGAGGCAGTAACGAGGTGATGCTAAGGCGAACAAGACGATCACGATGTTCAAGGTATCTGAGGACAATTTCGGCAACTTCTCTATACCTAGACATCATGAACTCACCTGTATTCCTGCAAACCACCTCTAGCATTAAGCCATAAATTCTAACACCAA
>NW_010937085.1:0-313 GCF_000633955.1 Camelina sativa | reverse complement strand
AACCAGGTCAAATTTTTACCAAACTTGAACAATTATAGAATCCAATTTTTCAATCTCATCCATTGAAATTTACAGAATACTGATGTGATTTGCTAAACTGTTGCAGTTCGAAAAATGACCTTAAGTTAACTATTGTATAAGAGAATATATGGGAAAAGTTGAACATAAGTGCAATCTTTTTTTTTTACAGAAAAGAAATGTGTAAATCTAGAAATCTCTCTTAGATATTTATTCTCATTATCTCTTTTATACCTTGCAGGGTATACGTGACAAAGGTCGTAGTTATGCCCCAAAAACTCTGAGGAAGCTTGCA
>NW_010937084.1:0-313 GCF_000633955.1 Camelina sativa | reverse complement strand
GATTTTTATGAAAACATCGTCGGGGAGCTCCGGCATCTTGGGTGCTAAAGCGGACATAGTGTTGTAAAATANAAATATAATTTTATTCTAGTTTGTAGTTGAGAGGTAATAGACTAAAGTAACGGGAATACTTGTATATATACAGAGATGGAATAATAGTATATTATTTGGTTGGACCAGATTACAAGAAAATTATTGGGAAGATGAATTTCGTTTTCCCGTAAATATCAGCCATTTACTTTCATATTGTTCTTTCGATAACTCATGCCATTACTCAATATAACTCAGTCGTAACATGACCTTTCGTTTTTCC
>NW_010937083.1:0-313 GCF_000633955.1 Camelina sativa | reverse complement strand
TCTGATTTGTTGAATCTGCTGGGTGCAGTAGTTGTTGATGGAGCTCCAGCTGTTTTGAGAAACCCTAAATCAAAGACTATGTAAGCATTTTCCCTTTCTTTTTTTTTTGTTATTGGGTCTTCTTCTTCTTCTGATTGTTGAGATAATTAGCGATGATGAATGAACCTTTATATATATGTAATCTCTCTTACTTTGCCCTTAAAATCTGCACGCCATTGTTTATTATTTTTTTAGTTTTTGGTTGTGATATTCTTGAGACATGAAAATTGTAGTGTTGGCACAGAAGTAATGGGGACAGAGCTTATGAGAATCT
>NW_010937082.1:0-313 GCF_000633955.1 Camelina sativa | reverse complement strand
TTGTTGAAGATGGTTCTAGTTAAAGAAAAGAAAAGAAAG
The DNA here is from genome assembly GCF_000633955.1 of Camelina sativa. Lineage (NCBI taxonomy): Eukaryota > Viridiplantae > Streptophyta > Magnoliopsida > Brassicales > Brassicaceae > Camelina > Camelina sativa. Next base: position 274 of record NW_010937082.1, on the reverse strand, counting down.
AAAAGAAAGGTCTAGCAAAAATCTTTTATGTCTTAAGAATAAGAAGAAAAAAGAACCATAGCAAATAAGTAATAATCCCCCATCCCACTAGAAAGATCAAATAAGAAACCTCTCCTAAGACTTGAAAACCAAAAGAGAAAAGGGTGAAAGAGAAAAGAAGAAGTGGGTAGCACTAGGATCATTTTGGTTTAGATTGATAGGATAAACACTTTGGGTGCCTTTGGGTGGACAAGGTTTTGTTCTTCTATGTGTCTAAGTGTTCTTACCTTTAGCA
>NW_010937081.1:0-313 GCF_000633955.1 Camelina sativa | reverse complement strand
CAGCAACTCCATTATGCCTTTGAAGGGTTTGATTCAAGCATAAACACTGCTCCTGATTTCCATGATCAAAAACTCAGCAACCTGGATATAACTTCTCAGTATGATTATATATGCTCAGAAGTGCGTCAGGAACTCGATAACAGCCCTTCCATTAAGCTTGACTCTTCTGAAGAGATCGAAAACTTTGCTGAATTTACCACTCCATCAAGTGTCCGTGTGCCTCCATCTGCTTTTCTCGGACCCAAGTGTGCACTATGGGATTGCACAAGGCCTGCTCATGGCTCTGAGTGGTACCTGGATTACTGCAGTAACT
>NW_010937080.1:0-313 GCF_000633955.1 Camelina sativa | reverse complement strand
GTTGGCAGTAAGTAAATACATCGTGATTGATAGTGATTGCAGGATCCGGTTAGAAGTTTTACAGGTCGTGAGAAGTATAAAAGACCATTGTGGATAACTAGTGGATTAGAGAATCCTACGGTGGTGAGAACCGATCTCAACCCTTAACTTTTTTTTGCATATTCTAATCCTTTCCGGTTACAAGTAATGTGATTCTCTTCCTCTTATTTGTAGACGGTACAAGAGATGGTAATGTTGTCCACCAGCGTCTTGCGTATTAAATGGACAGTCAAAGGAAAACCCAAATCTTTTCTTGCTGCTGTAAGTGGAGATT
>NW_010937079.1:0-313 GCF_000633955.1 Camelina sativa | reverse complement strand
GTAACACTTTTCTGAACTTATTTTCATCAATTTCTCTCCATGATATTGACTTGGATGGTATCCAAGGACACGAACGAGTAACTTGATGGTCATTTTAACCAAGTCTAAAAACTTACTGCCAATATAAATGATTTAGAAAAAGATGTCTCTATAAGTTGAAAACATATTCGAGTAGAGGAAAATGCCTCTACAAGTTGAAAAAATATCATATCAATGAATTTTTTATTTCTTTGAATTATCAGATAATACATCAAATTAATAAAAATCATCATATACTATATAATGCATATGTTGGGATTCTAATGTTTGTTAG
>NW_010937078.1:0-313 GCF_000633955.1 Camelina sativa | reverse complement strand
TCTAGTTGATACAATCAATCTGCTTGTGAGTTATCTGAAACACTATTTTGCAAACTGATTCTGGAATTTTTAAATGATGTTGTGGTAACGGAAATGGTGTGATTGCAGATGAGGGAGGATAAGAAGAAGAAGAAGAATGATGAAGGAGAAGTGAAGGAAGGCGTAGCGCATCAATAGCTTTGTTGCCACGTGGGTATATCTCTGGTCATTTTTTTCAAATGTCTAGCTCCATCTGTTTTGGTCTCGATGGAGAAAGGTTTCTTTTTAAAATCCTGGAACTGCTTTGTTATTTCATCTTTTCAGAATTCTTGAG
>NW_010937077.1:0-313 GCF_000633955.1 Camelina sativa | reverse complement strand
AGTGGCGCCTCGGGCAGCCTGGGCAGTGTCACCTACAACAAGGGCTTGGCCAGCACCTTGTCTGACTGGATCACCTCGCTGAACGACCCAGGCGGTTCGCTGGCCTCGAGAACCGATGGTTTAAACGCCAAAATCAAAAGCCTCAATGACGACGCAAGCAAATTAAGTGACCGGCTGACCACCATTGAGGCCAACTATCGACAGCAGTTCACCGCTTTGGACACCTTGATGTCCAGCATGCAGGCCACTAGCACCTACCTGACACAGCAGTTGTCGGCACTTGCGGCCAGCACAAAATAAAGGCTTGAACAGT
>NW_010937076.1:0-313 GCF_000633955.1 Camelina sativa | reverse complement strand
TGCATCAATCAGTAGTCCCGCGGACATGTTAATCGGGTATGAATCCCCGAACGACTCGTCCTCTATGAATTTTGACGATTCAAAATTTAAATTTGACACACCACAGGCGAGATTTTTTGTTATTTTTTTTGATAAGGAAAAGAAGGTTCATGGTGTCCGAATATCCCCAACCATGAACACAATGACTCTGGACGAGTCATTGGCACTTATCGACAACCTCCAAACTCAGTGGAAAAACAATGGTTGGTTTCTCACTGATCCCGAGGAGTTCCCGGCTTTAGATCGGTCTAACGACTTGATGGAAAAATACAAA
>NW_010937075.1:0-313 GCF_000633955.1 Camelina sativa | reverse complement strand
GCGGGGGAGAAGAAGAGTTTGAGTCTTTGGAGTGTGAGGGGCCAAGTGGATGAGACTAGAAGAAGGGCGCTGAGGCCGACGTATTTCAGGTACTTCCAGAGAGGGCAGAGCGAGAAGCCATCCAAAGAGGATTACTTGGTCAAGGAGAAGAAAGGATTGAAGCTCACAAGACACGATAAGCTGTTGAAGAAGTTCAGGCACAAGGAGGCTCTGGTCTCCGTGTTGGAGGAGAAGAAACCGGCTAATGTGGTCGCAGTGATGGAGGAATTAGTGGCAAGGAGGAAGTTGATGAAGTGCGTGTCGAATATGGAGG
>NW_010937074.1:0-313 GCF_000633955.1 Camelina sativa | reverse complement strand
ATCAAGCAAGACCTCTGGCTCAGCATCGAGATCATCCTGAACTCAAAACGCAATCAAATTCAATGAAAAATCTAGATGTATATATACTGATACACAAATGCCATGTCTCTCCAAGAAATACCTGCATATAAAGCACACTTTGGGCCTGTAACCCGGTGTTATGGAAGTAAAAGTACTTATTCCCTTGCCTGAAGGGTGAATCGTAACGCGGATGATCGATAAGTTTGGTTATATTCTGACGGAGCTTATCCTTAGTTTCGCATTTTTCAAGCACAGAATCTGTCAATTTCACTTGGTTCTCCACGAATTGCTT
>NW_010937073.1:0-313 GCF_000633955.1 Camelina sativa | reverse complement strand
TTCTTTCACCTACCTTTCTTTTCTTCTTCTACTCTCTACTCTTATCCTTTTATCTTCTTCTTCCTTCATTTCCTTTTTTCTCACTTCCTCTTCTCTATTTTCTCCCCTTTTTTCTCTCTCCTTCTTTCTTACTACTCTTTTTACTCTTTACTTCTTTCATTTTTCATCTCATCTCCCTACTCTATCTACACGCCTCTTCTTCTTTCTCCCTTTTCTTTCATCTTTTTTCTTCTTGTGCTCTTTCTCTTCTCACTTTCTTTTCTTTGCTCTTCTCTTCTTCTTTGTTCTCTTTCTTCTCTTTTCTTTCTTGTCT
>NW_010937072.1:0-313 GCF_000633955.1 Camelina sativa | reverse complement strand
TGAATCATACATAAGATTGAAACATATTTTTATAATTTCAAAATAACTTATAATTAGATTGTTCTTAGGATGAAACCATAAACTGATAAATGGTGGGTTTAGATTGGAAGAGGCCTAATTGAAAAAGGGAAGAAGAAAATGTTAAGAGTTTTTTTTTTTTTTTTATAGGCTTTTAGTGAATTAGGTCCAAAGTATAAATGAATTTTGTTAATTAGGTCCAAACAACAAAAATGTACAGGTGTCAGATAGATAATAGGCCAAGTGTCATTTTTTTAGCAAAAGTTGAGAAAAACCTTATCATATTATATAAGAT
>NW_010937071.1:0-313 GCF_000633955.1 Camelina sativa | reverse complement strand
TCTCTGCTCTAAGATCAAAAGGCAAAAGTGTGATTCTAGTAGCATCAGCTATTGCAGCTTTACTCCTACCAGGCGGCAGAACGACACATTCAAGGTTCAAGATACCAATCACGGTTCATGAGGATTCAATTTGTGAAATTAAAGCAGGATCAATGCTAGCGCAGGTACTCAGTATGGTGGGTCTTACTATTTGGGATGAGGCACCTATGGCACACCGCCATACATTTGAAGCGGTCGACCAAACATTGAGAGATATTTTATCAGTTGGTGATAAAACAGCTATCAACAAAACATTTGGGGGCAAAACAGTTCT
>NW_010937070.1:0-313 GCF_000633955.1 Camelina sativa | reverse complement strand
CCCGAGAAGATGAGGAAACGATTCAGGCAGCGTTGGATTATGTTGAAGCTAAGGGTGGGAACAGTGATTGGACTGTAAAATTGGGTATTAACCTTTCTTACAGCGCTATTCTCAGTCGCTCTCCTCTGTATAGTAAGCAGATGCCTTACAATTCTGTCATATACAATGCATTTGGTCGTAGCTCACCAGCAACGAGCTCACCCTCGAAACCTGAAGTTTCTGGTATGAGATCTTCCAGACAGAGGAAATATGTTGTTGGAAAATGGTGTGGTAAAGTTTGGATGTCGCATCAGGTACTTTTACCTAACCTGAA
>NW_010937069.1:0-313 GCF_000633955.1 Camelina sativa | reverse complement strand
ACCAACAGGTAAGCTCCTCTCAACATTTCTCCACCAATTGTCTGCATTTCCCCGCAAGTAATGCACTGCAAGATCCTTTCTAAACTCCATTGGACATCTAGCTGTCCTGAAATTTTTCTCCAACGTCTGCTGCCAATCATCAGCCCGGGTCTGATCATTCCCACCAATAAAGTACTCAGTCCCCATGGTTCCCATGAGCTTCATTGTCTCGAAATAAGAAAACTCTGCCGGTAGCGGTGGTGGCTGACGATGCCGAGGTGCAACTGGAGGTGGCTGACGGGGTGCTGCTTCTCTAGGTGGTGGTGGGGGTGCA
>NW_010937068.1:0-313 GCF_000633955.1 Camelina sativa | reverse complement strand
ACACTGACGGTAACGACGAGTGTAGGATCCCTGAGCATTGTTTGGGGTTCGGGTTATGTAAGAAAGGTCAGTGTAACGCTTGTCCTACCGACAAAGGGCTTCTTGGTTGGGATGAGACTTGTAAAACTCCGAGTCTCGCCAGTTGTGATCCCAAGACATTTCACTACTTCAAGATCGAAGGAGCTGATAGTTTTATGACAAAATTTAACGGTGGATCATCGGCAACGGAGAGTGCGTGTGGGGACAAGTGTACGAGAGATTGTAAGTGTTTAGGGTTTTTCTACAATAGGAAGAGTTCGAGGTGTTGGTTGGG
>NW_010937067.1:0-313 GCF_000633955.1 Camelina sativa | reverse complement strand
AGGATGCATATCTCCCTCAGAGGCTTCTGGACAAACTGATGTTTATATATAATTATGTCGAAATGGCTCGTGTAACTGGTGTCCCTATTTCCTTCCTTCTTGCTAGAGGACAGAGTATCAAGGTATTTCTCAACTAATAGTTTCTGGATATGTTTTTCAGTTTACTGAGGTGGCTGATATTTAGTGTCTCAAATATTGCTTCTAGGTTCTATCTCAGCTTCTTAGGAAAGCTAAACAGAAGAATCTGGTTCTTCCGAATGCTAAACAGTCAGGGTCCGAACAAGGAACTTATGAAGGCGCAACTGTAAGTTGG
>NW_010937066.1:0-313 GCF_000633955.1 Camelina sativa | reverse complement strand
AATCGAAATCAGATAAGAACTACAATGAACTATAAAGGACACAACATCTAATAAAAGAAAAAAACAACATACATCTGGCCCCAACTATAATCTCAAGATAAAGAGTTGAAATTGTTACCGATTCACTGTGACCAGTTAAACAATGCACTAAGCTACCATCAGCAGCATTCCAAACACATATCCTGCAATCTGAATAAACACTGATGGATTAAGGGAAACAGAAGATAGTAGCACTTTCATGTAATACCAACAGGTTGCCAAAAATTCTTTTTTCAGGGTTTATGTATTTTTACTATCCACGATTGGAACACAG
>NW_010937065.1:0-313 GCF_000633955.1 Camelina sativa | reverse complement strand
TCTTGATAGAATATGAAATTTCCATAAAGCACGAGGAAGCCTATTGCAGCAACAACAATTGTTAGTAAAAAGGAAGAATCCATTAGTGTCGTGGAGAGAAAGATCAAGGACCTATACGGAGGATTGATAGACTCCAAAAATGTATTGACTCTGGACGTTGGCTTTGAAAATTTTGCGAATTATTACATCGTTGTCCCAGTTTGGTTTTCTTTGAACAAGTCATGATTGTGATTTCTTTGGAACAAGGAATGTTTATTGGGTATTGGAGTTGATGTCAATGTCGTTTGTGGGTCAAACATGGTTTTCTCTAGTT
>NW_010937064.1:0-313 GCF_000633955.1 Camelina sativa | reverse complement strand
GGAAAGTTGTTGAAGAAGTCTTCTCCATTGTCCATAGCAAATGCAGCTGCCTCGTTACTGTCCTCAGGCTCCAGTGCATGCGCCACAGTATCCTCTAAACTTCTGCCATTCAGATCTGAGGAGAGCCCATTTACTGCCTGATCCTTCTCCTCAATAGGCAAAGTAAAGCCAAGATGGCTGATCAACTTTGTCCTTGAAATTTCTTCCTCTTCAAACATGATTTTCAGCAATCCCCATGTCTCTTTCTCCTCTTCGGATCTACAAAACCAGTGAATCAAAACAGTCCAAAACTGAGTGGTTTGATGAGTTTTCA
>NW_010937063.1:0-313 GCF_000633955.1 Camelina sativa | reverse complement strand
TAGGGACTCAAGCTGATGAAGCGTTTCAAGAAGCTTGGCAATCTGATTCCGGTGGACTGATTCCGGAGACGAGATCCAAGGTTTACTTATCTCCGAAGCTTTGGTATTTGCGTCTAACGGTCATACAAACCCAAGACTTGCAGCTAGGTTTGGGATCCGAACCTAAGTCGAAGATCCCCACCACTGAGCTTTATGTGAAAGCTCAGCTTGGACCTCAAGTGTTCAAAACTGCTAGGACTTCGATTGGGCCGTCCGCGTCTTCGTCTGGATCCGGTAACCCGACTTGGAACGAGGATCTTGTTTTCGTAGCTTC
>NW_010937062.1:0-313 GCF_000633955.1 Camelina sativa | reverse complement strand
ATTTTGTAGGAGAAGAACAAATATGTAGAAACATTACTTTTACAGTTTTACTCATCGAAGAAACAAGTTGGGCTCCTATCAAAAAAAAAAGAAACAAGTTGGGCTTTGAGAGTCCATCCATGTAATAGAAAGAAGGCCCATTTGAAAAGATGAAGTACGACATCGTTTAGGTGTGGATAACTCTGTTGAAAAAAAACTGACAGAATCAGAAAAGTAGAGATTCCCCGTTATCCTCGTAAGGGATAAGGGGGGAACAAGGAGAGTCGTATCGTATGTATATAATGAATTGATCGATTTTTTTAAGGGTTTTTTT
>NW_010937061.1:0-313 GCF_000633955.1 Camelina sativa | reverse complement strand
GACAAATCACAAAGAAATCTCAGTTTTTGTGACTGAGACTAGGGACAGATCACAAAGACATCTCAGTCTTTGTGACTGAGATTAGGAACAAATCACCAAGAAATCTCAATCTTTGTGACTGAGATTAGGGATAAATCACAACGAAATCACAATCTTTATGACTGAGATTAGGGACAAATCACAAAGAAATCTCAGTTTTTGTGACTGAGACTAGGGACAAATCACAAAGACATCTTAGTCTTTGTGACTGAGATAAGGGAAAAATAACCAAGAAATCTCAATCTTTGTGACTGAGATTAGGGATAAATCACAA
>NW_010937060.1:0-313 GCF_000633955.1 Camelina sativa | reverse complement strand
TGTCAAAGTAACCTTGGTCTTCAAGGAACTTAACATCACGTGAGATCCAGGTGCGGTTGTTGACCGGATCAAAGCATTTATAGCCTTTTTGAGTGATAGAGTAGCCGAGAAAGATGCACTTGGTGCTCTTGGCTTCAAGTTTGTTCCGTAGTTCACCTGGTACTAGGACAAAACAAACACATCCAAACACTNCTTTTAGGTGATTCAGTGATGGTTTAAATTGATTCAATACCTCAAAAGGTGATCGATCGTCCAAGATCTTAGTCGGAGTCCGGTTGATTAGGTAGCAGGCCGTCATCACAGCGTCTCCCCA
>NW_010937059.1:0-313 GCF_000633955.1 Camelina sativa | reverse complement strand
ATCCCGTCATAAAAGTAGAATATCATTAATTAAATATAGTGTTGGCCCTTCACATATTTCCTAGGCCCGACCCTTCACATGTTTCCAAAATATAATGATGTTGGCCCTCTAAATTTTTTTTGAGTTTTGTAGTAACAAAAATAGGCACCATAAACTTTTTGTTATTGCGAAATTAAGTTTCAGTTTTAGGAAATTTTAAATTTATCTATTTTGTTATTGCAAAAATAGACCTGTTTTCCAAAATTTTAAGATTTGATCTCAGTTTTAAATTTTATCTATAAACCACATAAAAAGAAATTATTTTATATTTCAA
>NW_010937058.1:0-313 GCF_000633955.1 Camelina sativa | reverse complement strand
TCGTTCATCCCTCTTCAAGACCTTGCAAAGTGTGTCCTTGGGCATAGTTCCTCATCCAGGAGTCTATCACCTAGACTGCAAAGCTTTCAGCTGTTCCTCAAATATATTCTTATCCTCTGAAGAAAGCCTATTTACACCTTTTTCAGCACCAAGTTGATCCATACCAAAACCCACTAAAGCTTCAACAAGAGAAGAAGACTCAACATCCGTTGACTTCCCATTCTTTGATTTCTTCCCATTAGACTTAACAGGTTATTCAGGAGCTCCCCAAACAAGCTTAGACAAGTCAAAGGCCTTGTGATCACGAGCTTTG
>NW_010937057.1:0-313 GCF_000633955.1 Camelina sativa | reverse complement strand
TTGATATTTTCGGCAAAAAACATCAAACCTTTTTTATATTACCAAAATATCAAGAACGTTTAAGTAAACTACCGAATTGTTCCAGTCATTTGCTAGTATTTACAAAAGTACGACATTAAGAAAACTTTTTAAAAGTAAAAAAAACCCTAAGAGTCTGCCGTAGCTGTTAAACATTCGTACTTCTCCGTTGCCTTCTTCAACTTTTTCACCAACCTACGCTTCTTACTATTCTCCTCGGCGATCTCCTTCTCAGCCTTTCTCTTTTTGCCTCTTGCTATTTCCATTCGCACCAATGCCTTCTCTTGCTTCTCCG
>NW_010937056.1:0-313 GCF_000633955.1 Camelina sativa | reverse complement strand
AGATGAAGATCTAGCAAGATAAAGAATCCTAAATAAACAGATCTAATTATTCATAAAATCTCTGTAAAAAACCGTAAACCTAACAAGCAAACTACTCAGACATAATCAATGAAGAACAAAACATCTTTCTGAATAATAAGCAATTGAAATTAAAAGAGTAAAAGNAAAGGGAGTTCAAGAAATTCTTCTCTACAAAGCAGATCTCTCTCTCCAAAGCTCTCAAAATCTCACAGGGTTGCAGAAAAATAAAACTTGATAGATTAAAATTAAGGGTTTGGAAAACCTAAAAACTATATATATATATATATATATA
>NW_010937055.1:0-313 GCF_000633955.1 Camelina sativa | reverse complement strand
CCAAAAGAACACGCTACTATTTTAGAAGACACATGAGATGAAGATCATGGTGAAAGTAAGCATGCACATAGGAGAACTGAATGGTTTGAAATGATTAAAAAGTCAAACGACACACAGAAATTAAACTACACGGACATGCCTTCAAAATTTGTCTGGGCTAGGGTAAATGAAATCTGGACACGCAGAAAAGAAAGTGGTATAATCGAAAAGATTGAAACAAATTAACCATCGACAGGAGAAATATATTATCTTCGAATATTGGTGAATGCCTTGAAGGGGGCAACAAGTTTTGAAGAACTTTTAACAGTTGGAG
>NW_010937054.1:0-313 GCF_000633955.1 Camelina sativa | reverse complement strand
TCGTATGTCTCTTCCCTAGTTTTAAGGCTTTACCTTTTTTAGCTATCGAATACCAACTTTTATATTAGTATTTAAATGCCTTGGAGCCTTTGCTTTATTTATTTATAATTTATAGTGGAAAGAAAACTGTAACAATTCCTTTTTTTTTGGGCAAAAAACTGTTAACAGTTCATATATATTTCGAGAAATAAAAAGTTACATAATTGATAGTACTATATACAATGTAAAAATTAATTTTAAACATCTTTCCCCAAAAAAAGAAGAAGAAAAAAGCAGGTTCTTGTACAATTCACAAAGCACACACAGATCCGAG
>NW_010937053.1:0-313 GCF_000633955.1 Camelina sativa | reverse complement strand
ATTGAACTAATGCAAGGTAAGTAATGAACATGATACTAAATGAATGCTACAGAAATGCAACTAGGGTGAAACAGGACAAACACAAATCATAAACACAAGTTCTGGGTTGGAACTCGAGCAAGCACTCGATCGAGTGCAGGGTTGAGCTGGAAAAATACGCTAAACAGAGCAACACAAGAAAAACAGAGCAATGCCAAACTGAATCAAACAACGATCAAACAACAGGATATAAGCTAAGAAATCAATAAACAAGGAAGGTCTTGATTAGGGATTCATGGGCTGGACTATGATTGAGGTCATCTAACTTGGTCAA
>NW_010937052.1:0-313 GCF_000633955.1 Camelina sativa | reverse complement strand
GATCCTGGGTCATGGATTCGTTGTGGCCTTGCATTTCCAGTTTGGCGGATTCCAGAAACAGCTTCATGTTGTCGTGGATTTCCACCACACCCTTTGTATGGGATTGGAGCAGATTGATAAGCCCGTCTGCCCCTGATTCTCTGGGGCTGTAGTACTTCGACAGGTTGGTGAGGCGTTCTATGTCATAGGAAAACCAACCGAGTTGCAATTGCGTCGCAAGCACAATCACAGACTGAATGTCACCCGCTTTGGCCAGGGCGAAGAGTTGATCGATCTTTGCAGAATCGTCTGCCCTGGGTGGGTCAGATGGCGG
>NW_010937051.1:0-313 GCF_000633955.1 Camelina sativa | reverse complement strand
GGCTCTGACTTCGACTACAGTAGCTGCTCCAATCCTCTTAACCAGATTACGAATCCTGTGAAACTAAAAACTATCAGGTATAGATCGCGTTCATAAAAATAGAGACGGGAAACATGCACTACCAAATAAACGTTTTAGGTTATACTTGCCTGGTGGCTCCAAGACCAACATTGTGAGGAAAGATAGTAGGGTTATAGACATTGTTATGCCCGTGAACGGCAGATTAGTAAACCGTGGAATTAGCAGATTACCCTTCTAATTAATTAGCTTACTCGGGGGATTTCTAAGACCGCTGGCTAAAGTATAAGAGCAG
>NW_010937050.1:0-313 GCF_000633955.1 Camelina sativa | reverse complement strand
GTATCCAAACATACATTTAGAGCCAAACACTAAAATTAATATCTAATATTATTCTGATTATGGATAATCAATTCAAATTAAGATTAACAGGATAAATAATTCGATTTTATATTTTTGCAAATATTAAGTTTTTTCCTCCTATAATTAACTCATTTGTTTCCTTTTATTTAGATATTATATTTATAATAATATTTATTTTTTGTAATATGCCTTCGTAGCCAATCATATTAAATCAAAATCTTCCCCAAATATCTAATATGTCTTTTGTAGTTCGAATTCTGTTAACTTGCTGCTAATCACTTACAAAAAAAAA
>NW_010937049.1:0-313 GCF_000633955.1 Camelina sativa | reverse complement strand
GGAAATTTGTCGATACAACCTGTAGACGACGGCTAATCGATGGATTTGGCCGTCAAATACAACCTACTTTCTTGTAGTAGGGGGTTAAGCTAGGTTTTGAATTTTAATCAAAAGTGCAAGAGGTTAGATCTTTGACTTTCATGAAATAACGAGAATAAGAACACAAAGTATTTATGAAGAATTATTGTTAGACTCTCGTAACATAACGACATCGGTTTATATAGATATAGGAATAATGGTAATTTCCTAAATTAATATATTGACAAATCCACAACACTTCCATTACCAAACCTCGACCTGATCCCTTCATAGT
>NW_010937048.1:0-313 GCF_000633955.1 Camelina sativa | reverse complement strand
GCGAGACGGCCAAGGATCTGTGGGACACATTACAAAATGTGTTCGGCTACACCACCAACTTAAACCGAGTATTTGAGATCAAGAGGGCCATTAACAACCTAAGCCAAGAAGACATGGAGTTCACCAAACACTTTGGGAAGTTTAGGTCTCTTTGGGCTGAGCTTGAGATGCTTAGGCCGGCCACACTTGATCCGGCCATACTGAACGAGAGGCGAGAGCAGTACACGGTGTTTGGTCTACTTCTCACACTAAATCCTTCTTACAATGATGATGTTCATATTTTTTACCTTGTTTTCCCTTAGTTTATTCACAA
>NW_010937047.1:0-313 GCF_000633955.1 Camelina sativa | reverse complement strand
ACCGTTGATCAAGCTGTGGCCATGGCTTTTGGTCACTGCCGCAGTAGTAACTATGTTCGCATTCAGGTATTGTAAAAATGCTCATTACTTGTGATCCAATTTGACCTAGTAGGAATGTTGTTGGATGATATGTTGTTTGTCTCAAATGAAACTTTCAAGTTGGATTATGTAATGTACGTACTTGTAGGTGTTTTTTCACAAATAATTTTATGTTTTGTATAGTTATGAATTGATGGGTTTTGTTGCAGGCGAATGGGTCGAGCTTGGGACCTTGCAGTCCAAACATAGACACCGACCCTAGTGGGAGCAATGT
>NW_010937046.1:0-313 GCF_000633955.1 Camelina sativa | reverse complement strand
CACCACAAAGCTCTTCCCTTTTGTGTTTCTTTACCACTCTCCGATCCTCGCAACATCTTAAAGAGGTAAATTCCCAAAAAAAAGTTGAGCTTTCTCGTTGTTGATTCCGTCGAAATCTGCAACTTTTCATCCTAATTGTGAATACCCATTCCCCCAAGTTTCGCAATTTGTGTGTTTAAAAGATCCATCTTTGAGCTGCAGCTCAGATAGTTTCAATGGAGGAACAGAGAGAGGAGAGTGAGTTCATTGGTGAATCCATGGAGGAAGAAGAAGAAGCTGCTAAGGGATTAGGTATATCTTCTAAAACTGAAAC
>NW_010937045.1:0-313 GCF_000633955.1 Camelina sativa | reverse complement strand
TGCATCATCTCGATGTGAAAACGGCTTTCCTTCATGGAGAATTAAAATAGGTAGTCTATGTGAACCAACCTGAAGGTTTTGAGGTCCGGGGTTCCGAAGATAAGGTGTATAGGCTTAACAAGGCACTATACGGGTTACGTCAAGCACCAAGAGCATGGAATAATAAGCTGAATCAAATCCTTAAAGAGTTGAACTTCACTAAGTGTTTCAAGGAACCCTCACTATATCGAAAGCAAGAGAATGAGGATCTTCTTGTCGTGGCAGTTTATGTGGACGATCTACTTGTAAGTGGCTCTAACCTAAACATGATACT
>NW_010937044.1:0-313 GCF_000633955.1 Camelina sativa | reverse complement strand
TTCACTTTATGCACTTTCAAGTCTTGAGTTCTCTGCTTCTTTTTGACTCCATGCTGCTCTCTGCATCAGGAAACAAGTGAGGGTGTTGGGGAAATTTTTCTCTATAAGCTTCTTATGGAGTTTCTTCCAATGGTTCTTTACTGGTGGAGAAAATTGTGGGTTCTCCAACTTCCCAACATTTGGACTCAAAGCTTACCAGTACAAGTAAGCTCAATAAACAATTCACATAACTCGAAATTATAGAGCATTGGCTTGAACCACAATCTGGTTCCTTTCTGGTGAGAGTCTGATATACAAACAGGTTCTACTTTGA
>NW_010937043.1:0-313 GCF_000633955.1 Camelina sativa | reverse complement strand
TGTAGCTGGCTTGGCCAGTCAGTTCTTAGATTCATGTTCGCCCCATGTAGGAATCGTTCTTCGGTGCCTTGCATTTCATGTAATACCTACGACTTTTTGATTTGGATTCAGTAGAAATATAGAAACTTGATTAGGAAGCTGCGCGTCATTTAGGAATTTGATTGAATATTTGTAGGTAAAAAGATTACAGGAGCTAGTGATTTCAACTATCATTTGTTATGATCGCCCGAAAGGGGTACTCAATTGGGTTAATCTTTTGAGTACCCCTCCAAATAGTCCTGGTCTATTTGGGTGGTAAAGCAGGGAAAAGGTG
>NW_010937042.1:0-313 GCF_000633955.1 Camelina sativa | reverse complement strand
TTTTTTTTTTTTTTTTTTTAAAATGTTAGAATTAAAGGCTGACAATTCTATATTGCATTGGTGATTTTTATAAGTTTTGTTTGCTCCAAAATATTTACATGTGCTTGCCACATTTTTTGGTGCAGGAGATGAGAAAACACACTTTAAAGTGACTCTTTTGCCGGTATAGATTTTACATTGCAAGGTTGCCTACCTGATTTCGTCTTAGACATCAGGTTCATCTGTTGCCAGTGCTGAAATGCCTGAAACTATTCATGCAGCTTGCAAGTAATGTTTGTTCAGTTGCAGCTTGCTTACGTCTCTCCAAAAAAAA
>NW_010937041.1:0-313 GCF_000633955.1 Camelina sativa | reverse complement strand
GTCAACATCAAGCCTGTCACCATTATCAACAGTAACTTCTCTTCTCAAAATACCAATACTTTACATTGTTACTTTGTCGTTTATATATTTGTCTGTCCCCTGTTACTGTATATGCATTTTCCGTAATTTTGGTTTCAGTGAAATGCAAAATTATGTGCTAGTGAATTGATCTGTAGCATGATAGGATTTTATGTATAGCTAATATTTGATCAAAAAATGGATACAAAACTAAACTAGATAAGCTCTCATGTATGTATCCTGATATGCTCTCTGAGTATCTGTTGCAGGTTTCTTTGTTTAGTATACTTTTTCT
>NW_010937040.1:0-313 GCF_000633955.1 Camelina sativa | reverse complement strand
GCCGTAATAAGATAAATAAATGGCAAACCAAACTCCTACAGAATCAAAACAATCATCAAAAACCACACTGCGAATGCATGTAGCAAAGCTAATAGGAACTGAAACATGTTATGTTGATGAGGTCACACTATATGCATCCATCACATGACAAAGAAGCAATGCTAATGCTTAAAAATGTCGAGAATGAAAATGGATGCAATGCGGACTGCCAGCAACATGCATCCTATTCGTGCAGTTGTTGCGAGATAAAGAAGAGAGTACGTCCCCCTTCAAGGCCTACTGATATGTCAGAGCTCCTTGGGCTCCATTTGCA
>NW_010937039.1:0-313 GCF_000633955.1 Camelina sativa | reverse complement strand
GCAGTCCCGGAACTCGACTCTGAGGTAGCAGTTAGATCCTGGCAGCTACCATTTACATGTGCACTGGCCCCTCTTGATCTCCTGAGAAATAAATGTTAGCAATGATTACGTTACACTTGAACAGTTCTTTTAGATAGAAAATTGACTGACCCGCACATCATGTTGACAACATCCTTCTCTGGATCTTTGCTGGTTTCCCACTTCTCCTTCAACGTCTGCAAATAATCTATAATACTACCAGAAACAATGGAAAGAGGAGTTACAATCATGTAGACAAACATTCCAAGTGCTCCTATAATCTGAATAGAAAAAA
>NW_010937038.1:0-314 GCF_000633955.1 Camelina sativa | reverse complement strand
TTATGTTGCAGTTAAAACTTTAAGAAACTGTTCAAAGGAAAAATCGGCTTGCAGAATTAGACAAACCATATGTAATAAGAGGCGAAACTGTTTGTGTGTCGGAGTGTTTTAGTTCGCCCACAACCACCGAACTCTGGTTCAATAGTCTTTGGCAATAATACAGAAACATTTCGAGACAAATTCTCCCCAACAAGGACAACACTAGATTTTCTGGTCTTCTCACAGTAAAGCTATGTAGGTTCCATCACAACTACACTGGTTTTCCTAAAATATACTTTCTAGGATTTTTGGTTAACCATACAGTGACTTTCTAG
>NW_010937037.1:0-314 GCF_000633955.1 Camelina sativa | reverse complement strand
GCCATAGCACCCAAGAGAGCACTAAAGAGGAGACGATCTTGACGCTTCCAGATCGTGAAATCAGGATTTGGTGTAGTTGTGTCATTCACCGTGACAGTGGGAGGAGGAGGTTTTGTAGATCCATCGAGATAACCAGAGAGCTCGTAGCCATCAATCAAGGCATGGATTTGGAGACTCCACATGAGATAGTTGGTATCATTAAGCTTAGTGACGTTGGCAGTGTTGACGTTGAAGAGTGTGTTTGTGTTGTTGGTGAAGATAACTTCACCAGTCGAAGGAGAGTTTGTAGTGGAGGCGGCCATTGAAGCAGAGAG
>NW_010937036.1:0-314 GCF_000633955.1 Camelina sativa | reverse complement strand
TGCTTTCATCAGGTGGCGGAGAAGCCCAGCATTGCCCTCTCCATAGCTTCAGTTCTCTCTCGTGGCCAGGTTTCTCTTTCGATTCTCTAGTTCCTCAAACCCTAATTCGATTGTGACACTTTGATTTTACTTTATTTGGTCTTTGGGAGTTTGAATAACCAAATCAGTTCTGTGTTTGACCTTTTTGGAAGTCTGAATTGCTTTCTAAGATAACACTGTTAGTAAGAATGATATGGAGGGTTGGATTGATGGATATATATCTTCCTCTTTTGCTTCAGATGTCTACAAGGAGAGGCAGTACAGAGGTGCATGAA
>NW_010937035.1:0-314 GCF_000633955.1 Camelina sativa | reverse complement strand
CGTTGTAGCTTTACTTCTCGATCGACTCCCTTAGGAGCAAAGAGATAAGCGGCCATGAGAGAACTTATGATCAAGAGGGAGAGAAAGGGAGGAGAGGGAAAGGAGAAGCAGGAGAGGATAATGTACTCGGGATGGACAGTCTATCACCACCGCTGGTTAGTCCGCCACCGTATGTCACCGGAGATGTCAGGTGTTGTCACCGGAACAGCCGTAGCCATCGTCCAACCGTTATGGGTAAGGAAACCCTAGATTTATTTCGTAACTTGTGCATGAAGTTTATGACGTTGTCTCACGATCTGTTGCTTGCTTTTGAT
>NW_010937034.1:0-314 GCF_000633955.1 Camelina sativa | reverse complement strand
GACTTTTCTACCAACTCAGGCCTTCTCCTTGGAGATAGCCCTCTTTCCATCATTTCCTCCTCATATTCCCTAGCCATATCCAACATTCCTTTCTGAATCAAAGCATCAATCACAGCGTTATAAGCAGCTGAATCAGGAGTATCCCCAGACTCTTTCATCGTCTTCCACACATGTAAAACCGGCTGAAGAAATCCCCATCTCTCAAACTTCCTCATCAGCATCACATAAGTATCCATCTTTGGCCTCACTCCACTCCTTATCATCCTCCCAAACAGGCTAAGGATCTCACTCGGTTTCTCCAGACGGGCAAAGAG
>NW_010937033.1:0-314 GCF_000633955.1 Camelina sativa | reverse complement strand
GTGTGGGAAAAGAATATGCTTTGGAAGAACCAGTACCTGAAGCTGCAATTATCAGTACCTTGGAAAAGAACTTCCATGACATTGAACAGGAAGACGAGGATGAGAATGGGGTCATCGTAAATCAGTATGATGAGGAAGTGGCGAAGGCAAAACTCAAGTTGATCATAAGGTTTGTCAGCTCCTCATGCAAATTGACAATTGGTTTAGGGTAGTTTTATCTTTTCTCTAATAATCTTTGCAGATTATGGAAGCGGTGGGCGTCACGAAAAAGTGAATTGCGGGAGCATCGACAGTTAGCAGCAGCTGCTGCACTG
>NW_010937032.1:0-314 GCF_000633955.1 Camelina sativa | reverse complement strand
TAGGTCGGGAGAGCCGGTTTATCAATGACAGAGGAGCAGAAAATAAAACTTTCGATTGCTAGAGCTGTGCTTTTGAACCCAACAATTCTTCTGCTAGATGAAGTAACTGGAGGACTAGACTTCGAAGCTGAAAGAATTGTTCAGGAGGCTCTCGATCTTCTGATGTTGGGACGGTCAACGATAATAATAGCCCGACGATTAAGTTTGATTAGAAATGCTGACTATATTGCCGTGATGGAGGAAGGTCAGCTCGTTGAAATGGGTACACACGATGAATTGATAAATCTTGGTGGGCTGTATGCTGAGCTTCTGAA
>NW_010937031.1:0-314 GCF_000633955.1 Camelina sativa | reverse complement strand
GATTTTAGCGATTTTTTATTTAAAAAGAATTTAAAATTTGAATTTGAGTTCANTTTTTTAATAAAAGTATTTCTCAAACATTTGACTGATACGGCTGAGTTGTCGACATAAACGGCTGACTTATGAAATATTTGTAAATTATAATTATTATAACTCAAAATTAAAATATAGAATGAAAAAAGGAATATTACAATCACTATAAGCAATGAAAAGTAATAATTATAGACAATGATTGATTTTTACACATTCTCACCAAGGATGTGTAACACATACAACACATGACGTTTAGGGGTTAGGGTTAGGGTTAGATATGT
>NW_010937030.1:0-314 GCF_000633955.1 Camelina sativa | reverse complement strand
CTTGGTTCCTCTCCCGTTTCTTGGAAAACTAAAAAACAAAAGGTGGCCGCACGATCTTCCGCAGAAGCAGAGTATCGTTGCATGGCACTTACTGTTAAAGAGATAGAGTGGTTACGTCATCTTCTCGGGGACTTTGGAGTGTCCCAACGGGAGCCAACGGAGTTGAATTGCGACAATCAAGCATCTTTGTACATTGCAGCCAATCCAGTGTTTCATGAACGAACTAAAGGCGTAGAGATCGATTGTCATAATGTCCGTGATGCTATACAAGCTGGAGCAATACGAACACGGAAGGTTCACACTAAGGAGCAGCT
>NW_010937029.1:0-314 GCF_000633955.1 Camelina sativa | reverse complement strand
TCGGAATCATGTTTTTGGTCCAGATGTTTTAGATAATTATTATTATTATTATTTCTTTTTTTTGTTAAAGTAGATAATTCTTCTTATCAAAAGAATTTTTCATGTGAACTTCAACGTCATATGACACCTATCAAAGAAAAGAAGGATGATTGTTGTATGCGTAATCGTTAATATACTACACAGTTGTGATATTATGTGTCGTGTAAAAGGCGACCAAAGTGAGATAAATAGACCAACAACTTTAAACTAACGTCATAAAGCATACTACTAACATTTATTATTAACGTAGTAACGAATGGCTATAAAGATGTTTG
>NW_010937028.1:0-314 GCF_000633955.1 Camelina sativa | reverse complement strand
GTCGTTTATGGCGTTTTTCTGCGCAAAATCGTCGTCGTTTCAGCGAACTTTGCAATCTGGCATTTTCATCAATTCATCATCTCTCTCTCTCTCTCCAAACTGCCGCGCTAAAGAAAGCATAGATATCGTTACTCTTACAGTTACTTTTAATTAAAAATTAAAAAATAATAATACAGTAGATCAAAAAGTAAGAAGCATTTCTTTGTTAGGTACCGGAAGAATCGTTACTCTAAGATATAGAAGTTTGTGATTGGTTAGTTTTATTTTTATTGATTTATTATTTAAATATATAATAATATTTAAAGAAAATAATT
>NW_010937027.1:0-314 GCF_000633955.1 Camelina sativa | reverse complement strand
ATCATTTGCAAAGCAACCTTCTCCTCATCATCCAACCCTTCTTCTCCGCCGCGGCCAACCTCAACCTCAACCTCAGTGGTCGGACCAAGATCTTCTTGAGGAGCTTTACTAGTAGTCTCTTGGGAGGAGGAGCTGGCGGGACCGAGCTCGACAGTCATGACCCAGCTGGAGTCGGACTTGGAACCGGCTCGTTTCTGCCATACTCCGATGTGGGAGCTGGCAGTGTCGAGACGGAGGCAGGTGAGAGAAGGGGATGGAGATTTGCAGCATTTCCTCAGTTTGGCGCTGAGCATGGAAGAGAGCGATGAAGATGA
>NW_010937026.1:0-314 GCF_000633955.1 Camelina sativa | reverse complement strand
TCAAATATACCCAAATGTCAATTTTATCTCAGGCAGAAGTTAGAAACCCAGCCCCTTATTCATTTTATTTCATTCTTTTAAGCTAAATCTTGAGCAAACAACTCATGGGAAGTATTTACACAATAGATGCCTTGAGATAGCTAAGGCATCTCCTTTTGCCTTTACCGGATAAATCTCTGATGAACTTTGTTGCCATTTGTGTGACATCATTATCCACTCTCTTCGCCATTTTTCTACCTTAAATTTCTTCTTATCTTGTAAGCTTTTCAGCATTTCATTGAAATACAACGTCGCTCGGGGTAGGTAGTAGTCTT
>NW_010937025.1:0-314 GCF_000633955.1 Camelina sativa | reverse complement strand
TTATTGGAACAGGAATCCTTTGTATCTCTTGGGTTTCTTTGTGGCGTTTTTACTCTCCAAAGCCTTATGGGTGCAGCTTGACATTCCGGGGGAATTTCAACACGGCGCAGTAAGCTATTTGCTAAGCTTCCATTGTTCCTAACACAATAAGTTTTAGGAGATATTATCTTAACACAATGTTTCCTGCATCTATGCTAGCTTGCTGGAGTACTCTCTATCACGTCAAAGTTTCTTCCAACTGTTATGAATCTCCTAAGAAAGCTCGCGGAAGAAGCGCAAGGAAAAACAACTCAGGAAGCACCAGAATACTCAGC
>NW_010937024.1:0-314 GCF_000633955.1 Camelina sativa | reverse complement strand
TCAATCTTTCTCCATCATCTTCTCTCTCTCGTTTTTGGTTCTTGGTTTTTTGGTTCTTCTTTTAAACACCAAACCATACTTCACTCTTTTCCTAATCATCTCAAACTCTTCTTCCTATGAGTTCTTACAATACATTCAGTCAGTCTTCTAGTTATTTAGATCTTCTCAATAGTCAAGGAGAGTCACTTAACGAAGACAACTCTCCTTACGAAATACCTCAATGGAACTCTCAACAATCCCCGGATGTACCTCTTTCTCAAGAGGCACCTGTCAGGAAGGATAGGAAGAAGTGGAATCCGGCTGACGATGAAATT
>NW_010937023.1:0-314 GCF_000633955.1 Camelina sativa | reverse complement strand
TTCTGATGGTTCTTTAGAACGTCATAAAGCGCGCTTGGTTGTCCTTGGCAACAATCAGCAAGAGGGTGTCGACTACAAAGAAACATTTGCTCCTGTTATCATGCTCAAGACGGTCCGGTTTCTCCTTCGTTTAGCTGCTGCCAAGAATTGGGAAGTCCATCAAATGGACGTCCACAATGCGTTTCTTCATGGCGATCTCACTGAAGAAGTCTATATGAAACTCCCGCAAGGCTATCCTTGTTCTGATCCATCTAAGGTGTGTCGTCTCAAGAAATCTCTATACGGTCTCCGTCAAGCTCCCCGCTGCTGGTTCT
>NW_010937022.1:0-314 GCF_000633955.1 Camelina sativa | reverse complement strand
CATCTTTTCTAGTGGACTTGTGGTGTTGTCTTCACCCACTTCCATTTGTCCTTGTTGAAGTCCAGAGTGGTCCGTTGGTCTTGACTACCTACAACCAGTAGACAGCAAGATTATAGTTTTAGAATATATATAGAGAAGCAAAAAGAAGTAAAAATTGTTCATGTAAAAATTTTTAGTGAAAGAAAATTTACGATATACAAATAGCACATATGAGTTTTCAATTGGAAGAGAGTACGTAGATGTATGTTATAACTTATAATATTGCCTCTCAACTGTACCTATTTGGTAGCATAGGAAGAGAATAGTGGTTGCCT
>NW_010937021.1:0-314 GCF_000633955.1 Camelina sativa | reverse complement strand
AGGTAAAAGTGGTGTCTAAACACTCCAAATTCGACCCGAACTCTTATGTTTAGTCAAATGCATTGGATTGTTACATATTTTGACACTATAAAGAGTAACATAGCTGTTAATCGCTTCGAATCAATGTTTTCTCTTGGTTTTAGCCTGTTTCAGGACAAAATAGGTAAAAGTGGTGTCTAAACACTCCAAATTCAACCCGAACTTTTATAATTAGTTCAAAGAATTGGATTGCTACATATTTTGACCCTAGAAATAGTAACATAGCTGTTAATCGCTTCGAATCAATGTTTTCTCTTGGTTTTAGCCTGTTTTCT
>NW_010937020.1:0-314 GCF_000633955.1 Camelina sativa | reverse complement strand
AACTGTGTACCTAATGAAGTTACCTTCAATTGTCTACTTCAGGGATTTGTGAAAAAAACATCTGAACATGTTCTTGCTGAACCAAATGATCAGGGACAAAGTTCTCTGTTTTTTGAGTTTTTCCATAGAATGAAATTAGATGGGTGGTCGGACCACGCTGCTGCTTACAATTCTGTCCTTGTTTGTCTCTGTGTGCATGGAATGGTGAAGACTGCTTGCTTGTTTCAGGATAGGATGGTGAAAAAAGGCTTCTCTCCTGATCCTGTTTCATTTGCTGCTATTTTGCATGGTTTTTGCGTGGTTGGGAACTCAAA
>NW_010937019.1:0-314 GCF_000633955.1 Camelina sativa | reverse complement strand
CAACGATATATACTCACAAAGAATCTACTTGGTAACTTCAAAATGGTGTAATTCACTGAAAATGAACTTTTAAAATTCAAAACTGTTGAAACTCTAGTTCTCTCATATGTTTTAAAAGACATGTTGGTTGTGAAAACATGGATGTGTATCTTTTAAGAGAGAGTTGGTTAAAGATGATGCCGTTGTCAACTTGCTATACACTTACTACTTACCGGTCCCCTTGACTTACCTACACGACAACAACCTTGTGATTGTGAACGACTTCACTTTACAAGTGTGGTCCGTGATTTGTTAAGTACTTAAGTGCAATGTTT
>NW_010937018.1:0-314 GCF_000633955.1 Camelina sativa | reverse complement strand
AAAAAAAAAAAGCTTTGAAACTATCAAATATGTGACTACAACACAACGCCCATGATCCACCATACCATAACCATATATTCTCACTTAGTTAATAAAACGCCAAAGTCACAGCGAAACTCTATTCAAAAAATTAAGCTTGAAAATACAAATCTGAAGATTGAGTCATTACCGGGTGAAAAGGTGAATCTTGAGGAAGGAACTCAATCTTGTACTTTGGTTCACGATTGTTTCTGCTGAACGTTCCAACTAATACATGAAACATTTTTATTCATTACCTAAACTCGAATTTTGATCGGAAATGAAGAGAAGAGAGA
>NW_010937017.1:0-314 GCF_000633955.1 Camelina sativa | reverse complement strand
GTTGACAAAGGGTGATTGGCCAGAGGCTGATGAATGTTGGACATGGAAAGTGCTGCTTTGAAAGTGAAACAGATGCATTAGATTCCGCTGGCGAATCAGGGCGCCCCAAGCGGTCTCCAAAAGGCATTACAATTTTGGCATGAAATCCGATCCAGTTGCCGAGTCCAAAGAATTTAGCTTGTCAGGGCAGTTTTTGATTGCCATGCCAAACATGCTCGACCCGAATTTTGCGGGTTCTCTGGTCTATTTGTGTGAACACTCCAGCAAAGGCGCCATGGGTTTGATCGTCAACAAGGCCACGGACATGGGCATTG
>NW_010937016.1:0-314 GCF_000633955.1 Camelina sativa | reverse complement strand
GATTGCAGACTGACATGTTCATGCTGGAGAATCGTTACATATTGATGATGAAAGAGCGTGACGATATCAACAGTATCCTCAATCTTGATGGCTTTACTTGGGATGAGGAGAAGCAAACCATCGTTGCAGAAGATGAATATTGGAAAGCATATATCAAGGTAAGGCTTACTAATGATACTCTCTTTTTTATTTGAACATATGACACTCTTGGGGTTGTGTCTTTGCTTTCTTATTTGATAAAACTTGTATCTAGATAAGAGAAAGATGGTGTCTGATTTTGCAGGATCATCCAGATGCAACTATATATAAAGGCA
>NW_010937015.1:0-314 GCF_000633955.1 Camelina sativa | reverse complement strand
GAGTTCATGTTCTACCGGAACCCTAGTGCCGATATGCTCCTCCGCCCCGACGAGCTCAATCTTGATCTCATCAGATCTGTACGTTATTTTCTTTGCTTTTAATTTATTGCTATTAAATATTAATTAATATATGACACATAGGCTAAATATTTATTGGTCTTTCACATTTAATTTAGCGAACGGTGCTAGATCGTTACCGTAACGGTTGATTGCTATGCGTAACGTAGATGTGAAGTTAGGTCAATTAATTGATCTGTTTTGTTTTTCGTTATACAGGCTAAGGTGTTCCACTATGGATCAATAAGTTTGATCGT
>NW_010937014.1:0-314 GCF_000633955.1 Camelina sativa | reverse complement strand
AATTTAGAAAATCTATACTTGCATTATCGCTTTTCGCTTCTTCAAGCTTGCTGCATATATTATATGCGTAGATCAACAAAAAGCCAAAAACAAAAACGAAAAGTTTGATAGAGAGAGAGAGAGGAGGAGGGGGGAAGCGGAGTCTTAATGCTAACCATTGGACTATTTCTAGTAACTCCTTTTGTGAAAGATAATTCATACCCTTTTCTGCAAGATCCTGCCATAAAAGAAAGACTCTGAATTTCTTGCGTTTTTAAGACCTCGAATATACAAAACCGGCAGCGAAGAACTACCTACCTCTATGCTAATCTCTT
>NW_010937013.1:0-314 GCF_000633955.1 Camelina sativa | reverse complement strand
ACGGGTTCAAGTGTTGTCTAAACACTACAAATTCATCCCGAACTCTTACAGTTAGCCAAATACATTGGATTGTAACACATTCTGACCCTAGAAATATTAACAAAGCTGTTTATTGCTTCGAATCAATGTTTTCTTGGTTTTAGCCTGTTTCGGGACAAAATAGGTAAAAGTGGGGTCTAAACACTCCAATTTCAACCCGAACTCTTATAATTAGTCAAATGCATTATATTGTTACATATTTTGACCCTAGAAATAGTAAAATAGCTTTTTACTACTTTAAATCAATGTTTTCTCTCGGTTTTAGCCTTTTTCTC
>NW_010937012.1:0-314 GCF_000633955.1 Camelina sativa | reverse complement strand
GGAAGGTATCGATTTGTTATTCTTTCACAAGTATCCCATCAGTTTATTTAGGATTTGTTTGCTAATCTGCTTTGTTGCTACTATTTTGTCCAATTAGGGCCTCGGTGTTGTGTGCAACAAAGAAGGTGGTTTTGGAGAAGAAGATTTTGTTGTTGAATTTCTTGGAGAGGTGGGTCCGTAGCTTTGTAGTTTTATGTTGCTGCAGCATAAACAATTTCTGAAGTTCATCATTGAAACATTCTTTTAAAGGTATTTCTAAACTTATATTTTGACTTGTTTTGGATATTGTAGGTTTATCCTGTTTGGAAGTGGTT
>NW_010937011.1:0-314 GCF_000633955.1 Camelina sativa | reverse complement strand
GCTGTCTACTGCGGTATGACCTTCACAATACATCCTTTCTGTTTAATCTCTGGTTTGTTGGAATTATATACCTTGTTATGTTGCATTTGCGACCTTGGAATTTATATTAGTCTGTTTATATCTTCTGATTAGAATATCTGGAAGTTGTAATGCAATATGTCCATCATAGGAGCACCATTTATTGTGACAAAATGTTTTTGTTATGTACAAAAGTAACAGTATGACTATCTATACTTTTGTTGCACAGCTATATTTGATCGTTCTGGTAGATATGTTATCACTGGTTCTGATGACCGGCTTGTCAAAATTTGGTC
>NW_010937010.1:0-314 GCF_000633955.1 Camelina sativa | reverse complement strand
AAGGTGCAACGTATTCTTCCTCTTGTGGGAATCTTGAGCCTTGGCCACGTGTATGGTTCACCGGCGTCGATTGCTCCTTGCTTCCTTATGAGGTGGATGTTCTCGACATGATATTGACAGTGTTCATTATTTATTTCTGTATTAATTGACATGATGTTGATGATTATTGTTTTGACAAATTAAAATGTACACTATACTAGAACAAAGAAGAAATCATGTGTTAGTTTTTTTGTTTTTGAGTTCCGAGCGGATCTTGTATCATGATTCTGCACAGAATGTTATGAGACTGATCCATTGCACGCATTGAATTTGTT
>NW_010937009.1:0-314 GCF_000633955.1 Camelina sativa | reverse complement strand
TTTATTGCAGCTATTGTTGGAGACTACTTCATTGCCAAGAACATTGGGTTTGAAAACACCGCTGGGGCAATAAAACATCAAGCTGTTGCGCTTAGGGTTCAATCAGATGAGGCGATATTTTTCAATTGTAGATTCGATGGCTACCAAGACACGCTCTACACTCACTCCCACCGTCAGTTCTTCCGTGATTGTACCATCTCAGGGACCATTGATTTCCTCTTTGGAGATTCAGCTGCTGTATTCCAAAACTGTACTTTGTTGGTGAGGAAGCCACTCCCAAACCAAGCATGCCCGATCACAGCACACGGTCGTAT
>NW_010937008.1:0-314 GCF_000633955.1 Camelina sativa | reverse complement strand
AACACAACGACCCTAAGAGCTCTCTCTCACTCCTTTGTTTCCTCGTTACCACCAGAAACAAGTACCGACACAATGTCCGACCAAAAGCCATCAAACACATACCATTTTTCTTCAGACAAGATCCTCAAAACTAGCTCTCACTACCAGTTCCACCATGAGAATATGAACACTCCCAAAACTAGTAATAGTACAACTCCTACCGTTGCCACTATAAGTCCCTTCTCTTACTTGGATTTGACATCTTATGACAAACCACCCAATGTTTTCACTCCGGTGTCATGTTTAGAACAACAATACCTCACAAATCTCTTTCT
>NW_010937007.1:0-314 GCF_000633955.1 Camelina sativa | reverse complement strand
TCGGGCTTAGGACGGCTTCCTCTCCCTAAGTAGAGATTGAAGAGATCAATGATAGCAGCACGAGCAGGGTGGAATTGGTAAGATCGTGATGACGAAGGCGTTGCAGCAGCGACTGTTGTTGTTCGCTGAGATTGTTCCATTTTTTTTCTTTTTTTGCTTCTTCACTGATTCTTTTTTGTTTTGTTTTGTGTTTCTTTGATTCTATTAAACCGGGAGGGTGCCAAATTGGTATTGGAGGTTTTGGGTTTTAAAGCCTCTCTTCAAGGAGACGAAAATGTCAACAGACACAAAGAACTCGAATTAAGTTAGTTGGC
>NW_010937006.1:0-314 GCF_000633955.1 Camelina sativa | reverse complement strand
AGATGTAACCTATATTATCAATATAAAACCAGTTGACAAAAAAAAAGTTGTGCTTGTAGAGTATATAGACTATTAGTTGTGTGCCTATACAACATTAGTTTAACTTTTTAGGGTAGGGATTCTAAATTGCCTCCATATATCATGCTAGTTGTGCTTGTATAGAGTAATGTAAAAATTAATTAAAAAACATAGCTTATATAAATTGTCATCTTTCTATATAACATTGAATTGAGGCCATATGATTTTTGGCAAGGGAAAAACTTATCTAATACGCTTGGCACCAAATCTTAATACTATTAAAAGAGAAGTACAAA
>NW_010937005.1:0-314 GCF_000633955.1 Camelina sativa | reverse complement strand
CTAACAGCTGAGATCAATTCGTGACACTATATCAAGCTCATACCCTACCTTAAATCATTACCTCAAGCACAAAATATTCTGGGAAATCACGGAAGTCATTCGGCCTGAAAGGAGAACATCAGTTTTATGAGAAATCTCCCACTGGTTACCAAAGAGATGTACAAATATTAAAAGGCACCAATCTCACTTGGGGAGTCCAATCTCTGCATCAAATCTTCTACTTTTATAAAACTTTATTAGATGTTGCAAACCCGCCCAGTCAGTCTCCTGTTAGAAATAGAAATGAGCTTAACTCAACATTTGCAGTAAGACTT
>NW_010937004.1:0-314 GCF_000633955.1 Camelina sativa | reverse complement strand
TTCTTCTACGAGAGTCCCGGTTGGTCACTTGGTGATGCTGACAAGCTTCAATGGTTGAATGGTAAGAATTGTCTTCTTGTCGCTACATTGTTTCCAAGAAAAGACAACTGTTACATTAGCTTGTTGGATTTTCGAGACAAGAACATGGTTTGGTCTTGGTCTGATATCGGGTCTCCGATGGCTATAGATGAGAAGAGAGTGAGAGATGCAATAGCTATGGAAGATAGCAATTCGATTTGTGTGGTGAATGAGTTTGAGGATTTGGGTTTTATTGATCTGAGGATGTATGGAGGAAGTGTGAGGTGGAGTTCGAG
>NW_010937003.1:0-314 GCF_000633955.1 Camelina sativa | reverse complement strand
TGTTGATAATATGACATGCACTACCATCTGACCTCTTCTTCTTTCTTGTGTTTTCGTTTTGAGTTCTTTGATTATATGCAATCAATGATGAAATCATGTCCAAATTGAATGATTATTCAATGATTATTAAAATCACTAGATCACCATCTTTCGACTGAGATTGCTGTTTTTTCTATATCATATCCGTGAATTGTTTTGTCTTTTGTGTTTTGTGTTGTTTGTGTGATGGTTTGCCTATGGTATCTGATGTCCAAAGTTGATAAAAATTGTGTTTGGACATTTCGTTTTTCTTAGGCAGAAAGTGAAATCAGGCT
>NW_010937002.1:0-314 GCF_000633955.1 Camelina sativa | reverse complement strand
GCGATAAATGAAGCCGGCGGGTGGAAAGATAGGACCACCGTGGAAGATATGGATCTCGCTGTCCGAGCAAGTCTTCGCGGCTGGAAATTTCTCTACCTCGGTGACCTTCAGGTTTTTATTTATATATTTTTCTGATATTTTTTTTTACATAAATACAACAAATAAAATAGTTAGAATAAATTAAATAGACATAACAAATATAGTAGTTGGTGGTGCACTAGATACTTACTTCTCTCATTAAACACATGATAGCTGATTCAAACAAGTTATGTTATAATCATTTTACCTTTTTAAGAAGCAAAGATATTTTGTAT
>NW_010937001.1:0-314 GCF_000633955.1 Camelina sativa | reverse complement strand
TTCGAAGCTCGAAGTTACTTTAGCGAAAACGGAAGCAACGATAGATGCCAGACGAGGAATCTTAGTGGTCCAAGATTCTCTTCGGTTTCATCTGCAAAAGTGTCTTCTTGTACCGTAGGTCACACGGCATCCTCTGAAGCTAGCTGGAACAGCCAAACCGGTTTGCTCTCTAACAAAAACCGCCAAGGATCGGACCGAGATGGACGTGGAACCAGCAAGAAAGGACCCAGATGGTTTTTTAGACGCAGGGCTTGTCCCTGTTCTAGCTCTAAATCGGTTCAAGTCCAAGAATCCAAACCAAGAATCGCAGTGCC
>NW_010937000.1:0-314 GCF_000633955.1 Camelina sativa | reverse complement strand
AAAAAAAGGTGACATGGTAACAAATAAATAAGGATAAAGAAAACAGAGAAACAACCATCACTCCGCTACTGGGATTGAGATGAAGCAGCACATACAGTGAACGGAACTCGGCTTCATTTTCGTGAGTGGAATCTGATTTCCTATTTGCATCATATATATTATACAAAGAGGTAAGAGTTTTTGCTAGCTGCTCCATGTTTAAGTGATGCATTGGGCTAATACTTGTACCACTACAACTCTGAAGCCTCTTGTGAGATATGACATGAAATTTAACCTGTTAGAGAAGCCATCCGGGAGTCAATAATAATCGCATC
>NW_010936999.1:0-314 GCF_000633955.1 Camelina sativa | reverse complement strand
AATCATAGATGCATAGTCTTATGCTAAAAGACAATGACTTAGCCAAAATTTTGGACACCTTTGGACAAGTGTGGTTCCTACTCCTAGTGGTCCTTCCAAAAAAATTTAACTTCTATGTACATATAGTTTTTGCATGCATAGGTATATCTTGTTCCATGACTCTTTTTTCTTTTGTAAATGGGTTTTTTGTTGTTCCATGTCTCTTACTATATTTTCGTTCTCAAATAGTCATACATTTCTAAAAGTTTAAACCTTATCTATATATACATACTAGAAAGTAGCCCACGCGATGCGTGGTTTATGTATACATTATT
>NW_010936998.1:0-314 GCF_000633955.1 Camelina sativa | reverse complement strand
TATTTACCGTGAATGATTGACGTGTATTCTCCCTTCTTGTGCTTCTCCACCATGTTCCAGACCTTTAAGAGTCACAAATGTCAAAAAAGGAAGAAATCAATAACTATTCTGGGGTGCATGAAATATCATATGAATGCAAGAAAAGAAAAAAACCAGTATCACGGATCTATGTCGAGTTGAAGGCAGGAATGTACCTTTGTCACCCAAGGACAAGTCGTGTCGACAATTTGCACCTTTTTGTCATTTAGAACATACATTTCATCAACTCCAGCTCCAAATGCAGGAAGGATAACCACATCATCTTTCTCTACTAC
>NW_010936997.1:0-314 GCF_000633955.1 Camelina sativa | reverse complement strand
TTATTTTATTGTAGGTAATTTTTTTTTGACATGTCTAGTTACATATAATTTTTTTTCCTCTTCATTTCTAACCCAAAAGAATAAAGTTCTTAGGATTTTGAGGGAGTTATATACTTTTCCATGTAATCATATATATATAAAACTGATATAATTAAAAGTTTTATCCATAGATAGAGTTTACATAGCCTAAAAGCATTATAGAAAGGAGAAAAAAATAATTTTACTTATATAAATGTCTTATCGTAAAACATTTAATCATACAACTTCAAGCCATCTATAAGGTTTTGGTAACAGAAACACAATGGGCCCACAAA
>NW_010936996.1:0-314 GCF_000633955.1 Camelina sativa | reverse complement strand
AAATTTTTTTGACAAAAAATTTTTTGGCGGGAAAATTTTTTCGAAAAGTTTTTGGCGGGAAAATATATCGAAATTTTTTGGCGGGAAAATTTTGTTTTTCTTTTTATTGAATAAAATAATTTTCATCTAAGGTAAAATGGTCATTAAAAATTAAAAGAGGGCAAAAATAAAAATGGCAANTTTTGGAAAGGGGTATATCAAAAGGGGCATTATTTATACACTATATGTTTATACCATTTCGTTCAGATGTGTATAATTGTAGTGTTCATTTTTTATGAATTATGAAGATGTTGTTTCTTGCTTTTGAGGATCCA
>NW_010936995.1:0-314 GCF_000633955.1 Camelina sativa | reverse complement strand
GTTTGTTTGTGAACAGCTCTATATATACGTACGGGTACCTACAACAGTAGTTTCTTTATGTATGTAATCACAGAACTATCTACAATATGTGCATTCAGAGTACCGATGATGATTACTCACAGCAGCTTTCTGATAAGTTTCGCCAAGTAATTGAAGATTATACTATCCAAACAGTGAGTACCAAAGTTTTATGTCTTGGCTTGATTCTTGGATATTGTGCAAATAAGACATGTTGAAAAAAAACCCTAATCCAGCAGTTTAATATTTTTTTATGTGTTGTTTAGGTGTTGCCTTCTTTAAGGGAGAAGCATGAT
>NW_010936994.1:0-314 GCF_000633955.1 Camelina sativa | reverse complement strand
TGTAGTATCTGAATGCCAACACCAACGACCAACGCACGCTTGACACCAGGTTCAAGAAGAGCAGACCAGAGTGGTCCAGAGGCAGCGGTTTTCTCAGGGGGAACCATGGCAGATCCAAGCATTGATTTAGGACCAAGAACGGATCTGCTTACAAGTGCAGAAGCGTGAATGTAGCTGCCTCCACCATCAGGACCTCCTGGAACAGAAATGATCGAGCCACGGCGAGATTCAGTTCCATCTTCTTTAAGATAATACCTTTTGTATTCGCCGTTTTCATATCTATATCCCATATGCCAACCACCACCAATTCCCAT
>NW_010936993.1:0-314 GCF_000633955.1 Camelina sativa | reverse complement strand
ATGGCCGATGCTCTCAGTGCTCTTGAGATCGTAAGTCTTTCTTCTTCCTCTGTTCGCTCCGTTTCCGTTTTAGATCCTGAGAATCTGTAGTAGTTTTGTTTAGGGATCCATATCTATGATTCCGATTGTGACGAAGATCTGTGTAATCGAACATGAGCGAGTAATCATTTTAGTTTTTTTTTTTTTTGTTTGGAAAAGTTTCGATCTCAGATCTATTGTTCTGATCGATCCCTGACTTGATTCAGATTTGTGCATGATCGATTTGTTAAAAGTCTTAGAGCCGGAGATGTTTTTGATTCTTAGATCTCAATGTT
>NW_010936992.1:0-314 GCF_000633955.1 Camelina sativa | reverse complement strand
GGGAGCGAAGAAGGTCCGAATTCGCGGCAGCGGAGAAGCACATGGGGATCGTCGGAACCCGCCGAAACCGAGCAACCACCACGGAGCCCCGCCGATGCTCGTCGTCACCAATTTTTGGTCTTCTTAGAATCGATTTCGAAGAAGAATGAGAGAAAATAATATTTTCCGTTCTCTCAAAAAATTTTCAACCAATCACAACACAGGAAACAAAGAAGAACTCGGCTATGGATCAGTTCTATCCCAAGATCAAAATTTTTGATCTAAGCACACTGTTTCGTTTTTTAATAATATAATTGGATAAGAACATGGTAATT
>NW_010936991.1:0-314 GCF_000633955.1 Camelina sativa | reverse complement strand
TCAGGTTGGCCATGGTAAGAACACACATGAGCTACAGATGGGCCAGATCCTTCTCGCAGTCTGGACCTAACATTAGCCCCCTTTTTTATGAGAACATGAACACATTGTGGAGACCCAGCTGCTAAAGCAAAGACAAGAGGAGGATCCCCATCTTTGTCCACAATATCTACATTCGCCTCCCCATACTCCAATATAGCCTCCACAAGTTCAGCACTGCCACGTCTGCAAGCCAAGTGAAGAGCAGATTGACCATCAGCGTTTTGCGCCTCTAATAGAGATCGCACAGAGCTTCCACCGCCTCCAGCTGCAGCCTT
>NW_010936990.1:0-314 GCF_000633955.1 Camelina sativa | reverse complement strand
GATTAAAGTACCGGTTGTAATTCTTCCTGAGGCGTAAGGGGGCGATTGGGACGATATGTATGATTTTGTCGCTTTGCCCAAATCCAGAACCTTTGTAACTGAACAGGTATTCCAAATTCTTTGGCTACCTCCTCCTGTATTATCATAAAATTGAAGATCAACGATTGTTCAAGTTTATAGTACATAAAGAACTTTCTAGTTAGCAGCAATTTAAAAAATTTCCCTGAAATCCAGATCAATTGTTCTTCGTCTTTCAAGGCAAAATCGAGTTACCAGAATTACCGTTTTCACATACCCCATTTCATCAATAGTTG
>NW_010936989.1:0-314 GCF_000633955.1 Camelina sativa | reverse complement strand
TGACTCAGCATGATATTGGAGTCTCACCAGGGTTCGAGAACTATATTAGTACCCCCGTTTGAGAAGGAGTATCCTCTCTAACTGCTGCTTCCATCGAGTATCGGTGGAAGAGTCCGACCGTCGGACTGAAGTATAGTCATGGGACTAGCTTCCAACGAGTATCGTTGCTCTGTCTTGCTTGACCGGGAACAGAAGTCTTGATGATGGATCTTCTCTGAGGAGAAGAATCTTGGTCGGGGAAGTCTATCACAGAGAATCATTGCCTTTGGTGGTAGCCGAATTGAGGTTATCCAAATTACCTCTTTTTGTTACAA
>NW_010936988.1:0-314 GCF_000633955.1 Camelina sativa | reverse complement strand
CATGCATTATCCTCTACTGCTCAAATCTCTCGTCTCCTTCTTCAGTTAAATCTGTCATATCCTCTCCAATTGGCTCACAACATTCCTCTTTTATTCTTTACTTTTTGTCTGCCATAATCATACCCATTTAATTGTTTTTTTTTTTGCATTACTTTTACTTCTATTTTGATATTCTAATTTTCGAAAGTGGATTTTGCTGCCAAAAACATTATGACCATCATTCTTCTTTTTTCTATCATTAATTTTTTATTTTTTTAGAATAATGCGAGTCAATAATTAACAATAACAGTGATCCAACCATAAGACGAGGAAAA
>NW_010936987.1:0-314 GCF_000633955.1 Camelina sativa | reverse complement strand
ACCTTTTTCACCAGGGTGAAGGACAGCTCTGAAAGGTCCTTCTATGATTGGTATGATGGCCACATAGGAATCGATCTCAGGAATCTTTAGCATCACCCACTGAGTCTCGGCTTGAATATCCGACCCGGATTTCCCGATCCAAGCCGTCGACCACCACATCTTGAACCGGAACACACTAAGAAACTCTCTGTTCTCGAATCTTCCCAAGGAGTTTGTGAGAAGATCGGAGGGAGATTCATTGGAGAATCCAAGAAAGCCTCCTTTGTGAGCGTTGGCTTGAACTCGGAGGAGGATTGGGACAGGAGCATCAGTGG
>NW_010936986.1:0-314 GCF_000633955.1 Camelina sativa | reverse complement strand
CAAGGGAAGTTTGAAACTATCCCTGTGGGAGATCATGGAGAGGCGGAGGTGGAACTAGCCGACAGATTGCAAAAGTTATTATTGGATCTTGTGGAGGACCAAGGCGAGGATGTCAGTCCCGAAAACTTTATAAGGGAGTACCCGGAGGCGATTGATAAGATCCTAAATTTCTTGACGGACGTGTATGTGCCGGAGGAAGAAGGAGCTGCAAGCGGTACAGGAGTGGTACCCGAGGCCGGAGGTCCGAGTGGTGAACAACCAGCGGAAGAGAAAGCAGAGACGGGTAGCAGAATTGTATTGGTGTTGGACGAGAT
>NW_010936985.1:0-314 GCF_000633955.1 Camelina sativa | reverse complement strand
TGCGGGAATGATTTAAGCGAGCAAATTTCTTGACCTTGCAAGACCCTTGGAAACCTATCCAGGTCCATAACGCCTGAACAGGCAGGGTCTAGAGACGTAGCATCTACAAACTCACCAAATCGATCCTTCACTCTACTAGACAAAAGAACTGGATTTGCATGAGACTGCATCGCAAAATCCAGGATCCGGCGGTTCATAACATCAAACCCTTGTGAGGGTGATGCAGAACCTATATTTTCTTGACCTTGCAAGACCTTAGAGGGTCTAACCGACTCCTCAAAGTCCAAAAAACCACCCCTTTCTGCTGCAACCAA
>NW_010936984.1:0-314 GCF_000633955.1 Camelina sativa | reverse complement strand
AAAAAAAAGTATAGTGGGTAACAATTATAAAGATGATTCCATTAGGAAAATGCATTGGAAAGGTTTTTTTTTAATTGGGTTTAAGACTATAGGACAATACGATTAAGAGCTCTGTTTCACCATATCTTCGTCAACGAGAAAAAAATGTGATTAATTGGATATACTATGCCATCAATTAATTTATCTTTTAATTTAACGCTTCAGATCTGTATAAATTCAGTTTTGATTAATTTTTTTTAAAAATGATAAGATAATTAATTTTAGTTAAATTTAAATTTATATCATTTTATTTTTAGACAATACCAATTTTTTTT
>NW_010936983.1:0-314 GCF_000633955.1 Camelina sativa | reverse complement strand
GAGGTAAAAGCAAATGTGAGTGGACACGTGAACTGCCTAGCCTAAAAGCCAGTCTTCATGGTGACATTGAGAAGATACTAAGAGTCGGATACGATAGCTTAGGTGATGATGATAAATATAAAACGATATTTCTCCATATTGCATGCTTATTCGATGGTGAAGGAGAAGATCGGGTGATTCAGCTTCTTGAAAACAGCACTCTTGACATTAAATTTGGACTTGGTGTTCTTGTCGACAGAGCTCTTATTAATATATCCAGTGACAAATGTATCACGATGCACCATTTGCTACGACAAATGGGCAGAGAAATTGTT
>NW_010936982.1:0-314 GCF_000633955.1 Camelina sativa | reverse complement strand
TACAGGATGGATGAATACGCGATGATAGGGACTTCATCGGAAAGTGCATCTAAAAGTGTTACCTTAAATGGTGCTAGAATGATGGCTCTTAAACACATTGGAGCATTTATTAAAACTTTCATGGAGCACCAAATCTTTACAGGTGGTGCTTTATCATTTGCTCCATCTATGTTAGCACAAGTCGCAGAGAAAGCTCGAATCCCAGAAGCTGGCCACTTGAGATGCAGTGGTTCCGAAATTGGAAGATTTGTTACAATGTTGCGAAACCATGATGATACACTCAAAGCTTGTGCAGCTTTTGCGCTTCTTCAGGT
>NW_010936981.1:0-314 GCF_000633955.1 Camelina sativa | reverse complement strand
CTTTTGTAAGTCTTACACGCTAATAGATTATCAAATCTATTATCTTCCTTCTTCGTCTTCTTCTTCAATCCGCTATGATCGTCTCGTTTGGCTATCGTTCTTTTGACGAAAATCCATTTAACTTTAAAACGATCAATGGTAGTGATCCATCCGTTACATCGCTTCCCAACAAAACATCTCAAGGAGATGACATCTTTCTTGGTTATAGCTAATACCCATAATTGTTTTGCGTCTCCAATTCTCCGCACCGATTCTTCTCTTCTTCGAATGCTTAGTATTCCCGGATCCCAAATTTGTCGACCAATGCACCACTC
>NW_010936980.1:0-314 GCF_000633955.1 Camelina sativa | reverse complement strand
TGGGTTGAGAAGATTCGAAATCAAAGCAAGAACAGCAGCTTCCAAGACAATTGAGGTTGAAGTAGACAAGCCTTTGGGTCTGACTCTAGGACAGAAGCAAGGCGGTGGAGTTGTCATCACCGTGAGTTTTTTTCTCTCTTACTAACTCTGCAATGAAGTGGCATTCTTGTAAACATGTTGTTTTTGATTCATATCATGGGCGTTTGTCAGGGTGTGGAAGGAGGTGGGAACGCAGCAAAAGCTGGGCTTAAATCTGGAGATCAAGTTATCTACACAAGCAGCTTCTTTGGAGAT
The DNA here is from genome assembly GCF_000633955.1 of Camelina sativa. NCBI lineage: Eukaryota > Viridiplantae > Streptophyta > Magnoliopsida > Brassicales > Brassicaceae > Camelina > Camelina sativa. Next base: position 20 of record NW_010936980.1, on the reverse strand, counting down.
GAGCTTTGGCCTGCAGATAA
>NW_010936979.1:0-314 GCF_000633955.1 Camelina sativa | reverse complement strand
GAGTGGAGTAGCAAAACACCAACAACAACTTGGGGAACTACACCGTAAAAAGATTACAACAATGGCTCATTTGGTTCCTTTGTAACTATATCTGCTACCACCTTGCTTGCAACCCCCACCAGCACCATTTCATTTCCTCCTCTCAAAAGCTTCGGTCACCCTTTGTATATTTGCTTCTTTTTTTTTGTTTTCTCTTCTTCTTTTAATTTTCGATGGAGATTTATTATATTTATTTATTTATTTGCTTATGGGAAAATGGGTGCCATTTCATTACGAATTATGTTTATTTATGTGTCCCATGTGCCAGCGGAAGA
>NW_010936978.1:0-314 GCF_000633955.1 Camelina sativa | reverse complement strand
TTTTTTTTCTAGACCTGGTTCAAGAGTCTTTATGTATGTGTCTCTTATTAAAGCATTTGGTTTTTATTTATGTATGGAGAGCTTGATGCTCAGTTTGTAACCTATCGGTCTTACTTGGACTGAAAGCAAGCAATAAGATGACATCAAATAAAAGGGATTTAGTTTTGGGGATTTTATGTTGTTTGAGGTGTAGTACATGATGTATTGTTGTTCTGTAATGGTAGATTTGAATGAAACTACATTTGTCGGTTATTTATACAGTACAAAAGTTCTCTAGTTTCATTTATACTGAAGTAATTTGTCTGAAGCATAAA
>NW_010936977.1:0-314 GCF_000633955.1 Camelina sativa | reverse complement strand
TAATTTCAGAAATGCAACTTATAAACATTTATATGCCTTATGTCTTTTATAAAATGCATGTTGATGATCCAACATGTTTTTCCTATCACTTCTTCAAAATTCTATGGACTACTTTTCTGTTACTAAAAATTTTATATCTTTTTGTTCCCATACTATCGGAGGGACACTCTTTAAGTATATGTTTCTTTCCCAATTCCGCAGCTAAGTCGTAAAAAAATGTTACTACTATAAATTATTAGTCGACAATTTTCAATCTAAAAGTTATGAAAGTGATGAATCGTAGTTTCGACTCAAATGCAAAACTACTTCTTTTT
>NW_010936976.1:0-314 GCF_000633955.1 Camelina sativa | reverse complement strand
AAATAGGGACAAATCCACATAGTATTTTATACTTACCGATGTAAGTAGTATCCGTTTATACACTAACTAACTCACTAACTTTTACTTTAATTAGATTTTTGTTTTGTTTTGGTTTTGACAGCATTGAAGTATAAGATTTATGTCCTTTTTTCTTATTGAAGCTATTAAAGGATTGATTCTCGATTATGCGGGAATTGCAAGCTACAAAATAAACCGTTTTATTAAAGTGATCTAAAAACAAATGAAAAGAAAATAAAAGTGGGAAGTTGGGCTACTAGACTATGCGATCTGTCCTTTGTATCGGATACTTTTGA
>NW_010936975.1:0-314 GCF_000633955.1 Camelina sativa | reverse complement strand
TAGGGATTGAGAAGACAAGACAGAGTAATGGGTAAAATAGATGCATGAATAATGTGAACTGTTAAGGTTGATTTTCACCTAAGCGTTTATAATATCTTTAAATACACACATGTACAGAGAATTATAATCTGTATAGAATCGAGATTTGGTAATTTCTTCTTGTCATAAATTAACAATGCTTAATCAGATTAATAAAAAATATATGTTTGATTATATATTTTAACAACAAACACATATAGGATAATATGGTTAACTTTTTTGTAAACCAAAAATTATTCTCAATTATTAGATGAAACGTGAATTAGCTATATATA
>NW_010936974.1:0-314 GCF_000633955.1 Camelina sativa | reverse complement strand
GGAAACGGAAACAGAGTTTCTCAACGTCCCATCCTCGCTTTCTTCGCTGGAAACCTCCACGGTCGTGTCCGTCCACAGCTTCTAAAACACTGGAGAAACAAAGACAACGACATGAAAATCTACGGTCCGCTTCCACACAACGTAGCTAGGAAAATGACTTACGTGCAACACATGAAGTCAAGCAAATACTGTCTTTGTCCAATGGGTTACGAAGTGAACAGTCCACGAATCGTTGAAGCTATATACTACGAGTGCGTCCCCGTGGTGATAGCCGATAACTTCGTGCTACCGTTCAGTGATGTTCTTGATTGGTC
>NW_010936973.1:0-314 GCF_000633955.1 Camelina sativa | reverse complement strand
GGATATTGGAAAGCAACAGGAAAAGATCGAACAGTGATGGATCCACGCACTAGACAATTGGTAGGGATGAGAAAAACACTTGTGTTCTACAGGAACAGAGCACCAAATGGGATCAAAACTACCTGGATCATGCACGAGTTCCGTCTTGAGTGTCCTAACATCCCACCTAAGGTACTTGATTATTCCTTCTCTCTTTGATGCTACTAACCATAATTAGTATAGTCATTATTTCATAATAAATACGTCTTAATGAGCATCACTTTTTTTTTAATGAGCATCACTTGCAACGTGCCTAAACTCACGATGACATGTGT
>NW_010936972.1:0-314 GCF_000633955.1 Camelina sativa | reverse complement strand
GAACCATCATCGCATTTCTTCTTTGCGGAAGCATCTCTTTTAGCAGCTTGAACAACAAATTCCTTTGAAAAACTACGTAACTTGTCACATAAATGATCAACTTCTCTCTGCCCTGTCACAAAAACAAGTACTCCTCCTTGTGGTAACTTTTTGTGAATTGACATCACTTTCTTATAAGCTTGACCGATATAATCAACAATCTCAGTCTTCTTGGAGAAATGTATAGTTACTGGATACTGTCGAGTGGGAACCTCTATAAGCGGAGGTACCTTGGGGAATAACCTTTTCCCCGATACAAAATCTTCCACTCGCAA
>NW_010936971.1:0-314 GCF_000633955.1 Camelina sativa | reverse complement strand
CATTCTTCTGCTTCATTCTATCAAACACAGTCTTTGCATAATGTAAAGACTTACACTTGCAATACATGTCAATGAGAGCACTGCCCACATATATGTGATCCTGAAGATTGGTCCTGATCGCACAAGCATGAATCTGTTTCCCTTCGTTAATTGCTCCTAATCCCCCACAAGCAGGTAGTACACTTCCAAAAGGATACTGATCCATCTTCAAGCCTTCTATTTTCATCTCTCTGAAACATTCAATAGCCTCCTTGTCAAGTCCATTCTGAACAAGACCTTTGATCATCGCTGACCAAGAAACTGAATCTTTCTCC
>NW_010936970.1:0-314 GCF_000633955.1 Camelina sativa | reverse complement strand
TTTTATCAGCTGTACTTGTGGATGTCTCTTATTATTCACATCAAATGGGTTTGTGATAAAATATGAAGTCAAAATCATGACCCTTGCCCTTTCTGTTATGCTGTTGAACTGTACGTTTTTCCAGCAATAGATGAAATTAGTCTTGTTGTCTTCTGCTGAATGCTTTTATCTCTCATCTCTCGTGGCGGTTTCATCCCATTAACTTGTTGAACAATAGCACCAGCAGCACGATTAAAGAGAAATCGCGTATGATCTGAGGACTCGTTCGATTCCACCTGTAAGTTCAACCAGTAGAGAGCTTCTGGTAAATCCTG
>NW_010936969.1:0-314 GCF_000633955.1 Camelina sativa | reverse complement strand
CAACAAAACTATGCAAAAACAAGGCTTAAAACCCAACAAAAACACAAAATATCAAGATTTTAGAGAGGCATGTAGGGCATCCATATTGGCCAGGAACACTTAGGAGTCGATTACTCCATCCTCAGGAGCTTTCGTATTTAGATTGTTTACATTTTTATTCATAACTTGATCACTTACCCGAACAGGTACACGATCACATGCTTCGAGTATATCTTCGAGCTGTACTTGCTTTTCTTCTTTACTCGATCACCCCACCCGATCCTGTACTCGAGTGCTTAGGTCGTGTGGTTCTTATTTATTTGCTTTCTTTTATT
>NW_010936968.1:0-314 GCF_000633955.1 Camelina sativa | reverse complement strand
TTGGATCTCATGAAACAAGCTTTGAAGCTTCATCCGACAGTACTCAGGAAACTAGTGGACAAAGTACCTTTAAAAGATCAGGTATGGACAAAGATACTCAAGCATTCTTACTTCCGGTCAGGTGAATCAAAGATAATGTCCTTGGATCACCTTATCAACATATATGTCGAGAGGAACTACCTTATATGGAGGCTTCCAGATGTACAAAAATTGCTTCGGAGTGCTGCTGATCTAGTAATTGAGTCACTGGAACAAGACGGAACCGAAGCCGAGAGCTGGCTTTGTGTAAGGAAAGAAGCTTTCTCTGCTGAGAA
>NW_010936967.1:0-314 GCF_000633955.1 Camelina sativa | reverse complement strand
CATTCTTCTGCTTCATTCTATCAAACACAGTCTTTGCATAATGTAAAAGCTTACACTTGCAATACATGTCAATGAGAGCACTGCCTACATATATGTGATCCTGAAGATTGGTTCTGATTATACAAGCATGAATCTGTTTCCCTTCGTTAATTGCTCCTAATCCCCCACAAGCAGGTAGAACACTTCCAAAAGGATACTGATCCATCTTCAAGCCTTCTATTTTCATCTCTCTGAAACATTCAATAGCCTCCTTTTCCAGTCCATTTAGAACAAGACCTTTGATCATCGCTGACCAAGAAACTGAATCTTTCTCC
>NW_010936966.1:0-314 GCF_000633955.1 Camelina sativa | reverse complement strand
GCTTGTAGGATTCTTCCTGAAATATGTGGTCCAGAAACCTACCCCAAGGTTGCGCAAGTCCTGTTGGAGAGGGAAAACCCTGAAACAGCTCTTATGGTCTTGCGTTGGTCTGGTCGTGACGGCGTATCAGAATTGGTTTCAATTGGTGAAGCTGTTACTGCTATTCGTGTGAGAGTGGAATGTGGTCTTCTGAGTGAAGCATTCACATACCAAAGGACACTCTGCTTGAAAGTAAAGGAAAATAAATTGAAAAATGGAGCTGTGATTCATGTGTCCGATGATCCAGACAGCTGGAGTTGGACAGAATGGATGGA
>NW_010936965.1:0-314 GCF_000633955.1 Camelina sativa | reverse complement strand
AAACAAAGGACCGTAATTTTGGACTCCGTTCTCTTTTACGAGTTGACCTAACGCTGTGTGAGATGATACCGTACCTACTTCAGTGGGTTATCGATGTGNCTCGATCCATTTACCGCTGAAAGGGTTAGCCAAGTAGGACAAAACTTGAGGACGGGAGATTGTGGACCTTTTACTATGAAGTTTTTAGAACTGTTGAGCATGGGCAAACCGATGACTGATTGCTTGAAGATCACCGACAACAATATTGACAATTTCCGAAAAAAGTTTGCGATGGACGTCTACGAAGCTGCTATTGGTCCGATAAATTAAGTAGC
>NW_010936964.1:0-314 GCF_000633955.1 Camelina sativa | reverse complement strand
ACAAATAAACTATAAATTGTTCAGATGATATTATTTATTAACTGATAAATTAGGAACAAAGGACCTACATGTGTTATAGTAATAGTTAATAGAGGAATGACTTTATATAATAAAATGATAGATGCAAGTGGATATGCCAAAAAAAAAAGAAGAAGCAGTGGCTATATAAGAGGGGCATGGGGTCCAAAGGTGAGTCTGTTTGATCAGTCGAAAGGTCATTGGATAGCAAGGGTGGCTTCATATAATACTTAAATTAATTTACATTCATTGTTATTTTATTCGTTTAATATGCCACAAACAGAGATTTGTACTTG
>NW_010936963.1:0-314 GCF_000633955.1 Camelina sativa | reverse complement strand
GCCTTATCGACAGAATTCTGTGGTCTTGCGGATGAATCAAAAGCTAGCACCTAAATACTATGGACCTTACAAGGTGATTGACCGTTGTGGTGAAGTGGCTTATAAGCTGGAACTGCCTGAGGGAACTAAGATACATCCTGTCTTTCACGTGTCTCAGTTGAAGGAGCTGGTTGGTAATGTTCCTACTGCTACAAGCTTACCTACTATATTGCCTGATGTGTTTAAAAAGGAACCGGAGTTGATCTTGGAAAGGAAGATGGTTAATAGGCAAGGTCGTGCAGTTACTAAAGTTCTAGTAAAGTGGGTGAATGAAC
>NW_010936962.1:0-314 GCF_000633955.1 Camelina sativa | reverse complement strand
GGTTCCATCTGAAGGAAATCAGCAACATACTCGTCAAATTGATCAATGTATGGAGGGAAGTATGAGAAGCTAGGACTTTTGAGACGATATCCAATTCTGAGAGGCGCTGCGCAAAAGCATGGTAACGGGGATGCTGGGCTGTATTCGTAGAAGTCAGGAGTGGGACAGGCTAGTGGAGGACAGTCCAGTGCAGAATTAGTTGAGTTGGTTGGTAGTGATGTCCACTCTTTTCCTATGGACTCACAAAATAGGTTTGCATTTGATATGCTTCCATTTTTGCAGATCGGATTACCATCAAGCCTGTAAATGAATTA
>NW_010936961.1:0-314 GCF_000633955.1 Camelina sativa | reverse complement strand
TGCAACTCTTATCTGAAGACAAAACATGAACTTTATCATCTGATCATCTCCAATCATCTCTAGTGTTTCTCAAACCAAGAAGAAGCTATGTTCAAGCTCTTTAGTTCCGCAGGTAAAGTTGATAATCTCTCACTTGAAAAGTTTCTACTTTTATCTGATCATGAAACTAAAAATATTATTATAATCGAGAAACTTGTTTATGTATTCAATATTTTTCGTCCTTTTACCTGATTGTGCTTGCTTTAATATGAGCAGCAGAAACGTGTTTTCATCTCATGAGAACGCAATGGTTGCAACAAAACTCGCTTTGCTTG
>NW_010936960.1:0-314 GCF_000633955.1 Camelina sativa | reverse complement strand
CCATCATAATGTCATCGTTAAGATTCCTTATTCTCCTTAATGCATTATCCTTCGCATTTGATACAACTTGAGTCTTCCTCAGTGCGTTAAAGACTCGAGAAACCACCCTTGTAACCAGTAGAAACTGTTGTTGAAGACTTAGCTCTGTCATGGGTATCCACATCAGATGAACAGAAGTTGGGATTCCACAAGCAAGCATTTTGAGGTAAAGAGCATCAAACCCTCCGAATTTCTCAAAAAGCATCTCATATTCCTACAACCACAGACAAGAGTTAAAAACCTAAACTTAAAAATTCATCAAATAGATTAGGACT
>NW_010936959.1:213-314 GCF_000633955.1 Camelina sativa | reverse complement strand
CATTGTTCTTCACCTAGTTCTTTCTACTTCTTCTTCACATTGTTCTTTTCCTTGTTCTTCTACTTCTTCTTCACCTTGTTCTTCATTTTTCTTTCATGGAT
>NW_010936959.1:0-186 GCF_000633955.1 Camelina sativa | reverse complement strand
TTGTTTCCGGTAATTGGGTAAAGACACAGAGATATGTATTTAACACCGACGATAGAGGTTGTATAGTTGTGCAGATAGATGGAGGCACAACACACGACAAACTTGTGAAGCTTGTTCTTGAAGACTATGGATTGGACGTGTTTAGCCATGAGCTAAAGTTGAGCTACATGTTCTCGAACAAGGCAC
>NW_010936958.1:0-314 GCF_000633955.1 Camelina sativa | reverse complement strand
TACAAACTTTGTCGAACGAAGTTGGTTACTTGTCGATTAATTAGTGTCTGTGACTATTATGAATATAATAAATGTGAACAGCAAATAAGGAATCAAATGACAAGTGTTGTTGGAGAGTCAATTGCAGCAGCAACTAAAATGTAGGAGGCTATAGGGGTTGCCATTTCAAAGAGTAAAGAATACTAGATTTTTGTAATCTCTCTCTCTTGTACAGAACTCAACCACATGAACTACTCTTTCTAGTTTCTACACCACCTTAAATCATTTCCAACCTCCGATTTATTTGGTATTAGTAGTATTAATTGACATTTATA
>NW_010936957.1:0-314 GCF_000633955.1 Camelina sativa | reverse complement strand
AGTGTTTAGACAACACTTAAACCCGTTTATCCCAAAACAGACTTAAATTGAGAAAACATGCTAAAACAAGGAGAAAGCATTGATATGAAGCAGTAAACAGCTGTGTTACTCTTTCTAGGGTCAAAATATGTAACAATCCAATGCATTTGAGTAATTACAAGAATTCGGGTTGAATTTGGAGTGTTTAGCCACCACTTCTACCCATTTTGTCCCGAAACAGGCTAAAACCGAGAAAACATTGATCCAAAGCAGTATACAGCTCTGTTCCTATTTCGAGGGTCAGAATGTGTGACAGTCCAATGCATTTGACTAAT
>NW_010936956.1:0-314 GCF_000633955.1 Camelina sativa | reverse complement strand
ACAGAGTAAATCGCAGAAGTGATTGCAACTTTTTGACAACAAATCATAAGCGTGTCCTTGCCATTCCCTGCTGAGCTCACGCAACAATTCTCACAAATTCATCAAAGATTCCAGTCAATAGTCATCTAAGAAGGCACAAGAAAATAACAAAAACCATGAACAACAACAATAATCCAATATTAATCACATCTACAGACCTAAGACATAGACTTGGATAACGTAAAGTCAAGCACTGGTAGTTTTGTTGATTTAGTACACACCAAATTGCTAACTCGACTAAATTGTCACAACTCAAATGGAAAAGTGACATATTT
>NW_010936955.1:0-314 GCF_000633955.1 Camelina sativa | reverse complement strand
CACGATTATCGCGCTCTGGCAAAAATTGCAAAGCTTGAAGACACGGGTAGACGCCCTTCAGCAGGAGGTAATCCCCTCGCTTGAAGAAAACCAAAGACTCTCCGTCAAATCGTTGCAAGCGGGTGAAATCAGTCTTTTTCAATTACTACTAGTCAACCGTCAAGTACTCGATGGACGACGAGACCTCATTGATGCACAAACAGAATTGCGACTCACTCGAATTGCTTTGCAATTGGAGTCAGGATTTTCAGATGAAGGGGAAAAGCAATGAGCACGAGACCCTCCCTATTTTCTTCGCATGGAAACAAATTTAT
>NW_010936954.1:0-314 GCF_000633955.1 Camelina sativa | reverse complement strand
GCCAGACACTCGTTTAATTCAACAACAACTTGGGACATGGTCGGTCTTCTCACAGAATTAGGATTTAGACAACCCATTGCTAGTTCAACAGCTTTCCAAACAGAAGCAGAGTCATAATCTTCATTAAGACTAGGATCCATAATGCTTTTGATGTCTCCTTTTGTAAGCATTACTCCTACCCATTCTGCTATATGAGGCTTTACACGGATTTTGTCGATCACAGGTTGGTTTGTGATGATCTCTAACAATACAATCCCAAAACTATAAACATCACTCTTTTCTGTCAACCAATTTGTCCTATAGTATCTGCAAAT
>NW_010936953.1:0-314 GCF_000633955.1 Camelina sativa | reverse complement strand
GGATTCGATTAGCCATATATCCTTTCTTAATTTAAATTAGAACAAAATTACCAGAGAAATTCAGTTGGAGAAATTCAGTTGGAGACTTTAAATTTGTAAATAAAAATTATAAGAAAAACTTAAAATTCTTCTAGGTTTTAATTTGTCTGATACATTCCACGTGTGAAATTCATTATAACAACTTTCTTCGACGTCTTCACATCCCCACATACAAATCTTCTAGGTTTTGGTCGATAGACGTTAGTGAGTACATTAGCAAGAAGGTTAAAAATGTGAAAAATGTAATTAGTAAAAAATAAAAAAGAGTATCAATA
>NW_010936952.1:0-314 GCF_000633955.1 Camelina sativa | reverse complement strand
TGCCATAAAGATTATGGTGATGAATAGTAGAAATGGATCCAGTGACTTTCGGAATCATAGTTGACCTTATCATTCTCTTCTTCTGCTTAGTTTGCTTCATCACCATGAAGCCACTTGCATGCGCGGCTCTTCATCTAGATAAGGTTTTTATTTTCTTACTGAATCTTTTTTTTCATCTGGCACACACATTCATTTATTGATGATCCAAATTTCCCAAAAAAAATTATATTTGAATCTGATGATGGTGTTTGTCTATTCCCTTTTAGGACGAGGTGGAAATGGAGGACTCCCCGTGGCTCACATAGTCGCATATA
>NW_010936951.1:0-314 GCF_000633955.1 Camelina sativa | reverse complement strand
GTGAGGCTGAGATCCTGTGGTTGGTCGAAGGAGATTCCGATAAAGACCGCAACCGTGAAGAGAGAATTAGCACTTACGATACCGTCGAGGGCTGTAACGTGAATGCTCGTGGTCGATGCGGTTGAATGGCTGGTGTTGCTGTTGCTATTGTGGTTGCTACTCGTCTCTTGTCGGAATCTGCCATTACTAATGGATCTCTTTTTGTTGAATAGCTTCAAAGCTTCTCTCTAGTGGTGTGGATCACATATATTCTTCTGCTGTGTTCTTATATGGTTTCCCTTTTTAATTGATTTGGTAATGTAGTTTAAGAGTGG
>NW_010936950.1:0-314 GCF_000633955.1 Camelina sativa | reverse complement strand
TATCGCCGGGGGGCATCTCCTCCATCACCGTCGTTCGTGCCTATCTTCGCTGCTGCCTTTGCTTCGCAGCGGTGAGTTTTATAATTTCTTGTATTCGCATTCGTCTTTTATGATCCTGCTTATTGTTATTTTGGTTATCTTCTTCAATCGGTGAACAATTTCACTTTTTGAAAAAATTGGGGAAAACTTAGAATTTACGTAAGATCTGTTGGTTAAAAGAAGCTGATATTGAGAAATTTTTTTATTATTTTTGGTTGATCTCGATCGATGGTTTGATGATCTGTAGCTGATAGTATTTTTTTTTTTTTTTTTTT
>NW_010936949.1:0-314 GCF_000633955.1 Camelina sativa | reverse complement strand
CACTAAATTCATGAATTTTAGTATAATCCTACTCAGCTCTGTGTAATGCTAAGTGCTACACTTTTGCATATATATGTTGTTCTGCGATATATCCTCTGCCACTCTTCTATTTCTCACTGGACTTTAATTCTTTGTTGCAGTGTGTAGCATCGATTAGTGAATCTTCAATCAATCATGCCAGTCAACTCTCTAACCCCTTCTTGGGGTTGCCTCTGGAGTTTGGCAGGTGTGAATCGTGCGGTGCGACAGAGCCAGATAAATGTGAAGGTAATCCAGTTCTGTATTTCCTATATTTTTCTTCTGCCATTGTTTGT
>NW_010936948.1:0-314 GCF_000633955.1 Camelina sativa | reverse complement strand
GTCCACAGATCGAACCCTCCAGGTTTCTGAAACCGATCCGCGAGCACCTTGACTTGCTCGTCGGCGCAAACGGAGAACAGATTCGGCGGTTTCTGAACCGGCTCCCAAGGTCGTTCAAGCTCAGCAACCGCCGCTTTAAGCTCGGCGCGTTTCCTCATCTCGTAGATCTGGCGTTCTCGGCATAGCCTCGCTTTGAGTAGCTGTTTCTGTTTCTTCGCTTGCATCCTTTTCCACTGCCATTTCGAGACGCCGCCTGGGAATGTTCTCGGACCGCCGCCCATACGGATAACCGTCGATTTTCGTGGCTGCGGTGA
>NW_010936947.1:0-314 GCF_000633955.1 Camelina sativa | reverse complement strand
GAAAATTTTTTTTGATAAAATTTATAGCTGTATATTTTATTCGATTTAGTTTTTAAAATCTTACCTGTTAATTTTTTTAAGTATGAATTAGTTTTGATTCTAATAGATTTTGTTTTATTTTTCTACAATTTATTTTATTTGATGTGTCCCCGATTTTCATTTTTAATTAATTTTATTTATTTAATTAATTAATTAATCTTAAAGTTTTTAATAGCAATTGAATGTAATTTTTACACATTTTAAGATTAGTTTCATATTTGCAGTTCACAACTAATATAGTAGGATAAAATTTGTAGTTGTAGATTTTATTTGAT
>NW_010936946.1:0-314 GCF_000633955.1 Camelina sativa | reverse complement strand
TGATTCTGGAGCTTCTCACAGCTTCATTACTCCGGAGTGTGCAGAGTATGCGGGGATCAGCGGGGATCCCGGAGAGCGTACAGGACTTGTCAGAGTTGCGGGAAGCGAGTTCCTGAGAGTGATTGGTCGAGCTAGAGGAATTGATATTCAGATCGTAGGAGAGTCGTGGCCAGCGGATTTGCTTATCAGTCCAGTGGAGTTATATGATGTTATTCTCGGGATGGATTAGGGTGCATTTGGAGTGCCATCGGGGTAGAGTGGACTTTGAGCATTCAGGAGGGAAGTTGGTTTTTCAGGGTATTAGACCGACTTCG
>NW_010936945.1:0-314 GCF_000633955.1 Camelina sativa | reverse complement strand
AACTCTGGACAACGTTTCTATGACCAGGCTGAGGAGACGTCATTGTTACGGTTCCTCTAGAAACAAAACTCTTTCAGCTGTCAACAAACAGTAAACTCTTGTTCATACCAGTTCTCTTCTATATTTACGAAAGAGAGAGTGATCTTTAAAATAACGAAGCAATTAGAGCAATTAAGGAAAAAATAAATAAACTTAACAAATCGAAATCAAAAGCCAATAATAATTATACTAAAGTACCATCATAGAATAAAACAGCATACATACTAGAGTAGCATAGAATAAAACAACATACAAGAGGAGTACACCATACAAAA
>NW_010936944.1:0-314 GCF_000633955.1 Camelina sativa | reverse complement strand
TATGACTTTTACATCTTTTATATTCTGTTCCAATGTGCACAAACATTATTTGTTGTTGGATCTATGATAACAGAATAAGTCTTTATTTAAAGACATTAAAAGGACCATTATGATAACTCCTACTTATGTTATGGTTTAGCTAAGAAGGTAATCAATGTAGTAGTACTTGGAAGGGATCATGTTGTTGAATGATATGCAACCGCCATGACTCCCATTGATTACTTGATTAGTCAAGACACTTATGATGACCAAATGAAAGAAATTAAATTATAACATATTATGCCGGCCTTATGATTCCTAAAAGAAAACATTAA
>NW_010936943.1:0-314 GCF_000633955.1 Camelina sativa | reverse complement strand
CTTTCTGCTAAACCATTTTGTTGAGGGGTATGAGGACAAGAGATAAGTTGCTTGATTCCACAATTTGCAAGATGAGTGATAAACTGTGAACTAACAAATTCACCACCACCATCACACTGAAACATCATGATTTTCTGATTAAGCTGGTTCTCAACAAACTTTTGAAACAACACAAAAACTGAGTAGAACTCCGATTTATTCTTCAGTGGATAGAACCAACAAAAACGAGAGTAATTGTCAATAAAGATAACATAGTATCTAAACCCTTGAACAGAAGTGATTGGAGCAGGTCCCCACAAATCACAATGTATCCT
>NW_010936942.1:0-314 GCF_000633955.1 Camelina sativa | reverse complement strand
AAGACTGAAAATTTCGGATCAAAGGCACTCATTGGTGAAGGATCTTACGGGAGAGTGTATTATGCAACACTAAATGATGGTGTAGCGGTTGCTCTGAAGAAACTTGATGTCGCACCTGAGGCTGAATCAGATGCCGAATTCTTGAGTCAGGTTATTAATCTTCTTCAAATTAGATGAGAGGATTACAAGTATCTATGCATTTGTTCCAGAGAAAGTTTGTGTTTACTTCCTCTTTCAACTTATCATACTGATAGTTTTGCTCTTCCATAGGTTTCGATGGTTTCTAGACTGAAGCATGAGAATCTCATTCAATT
>NW_010936941.1:0-314 GCF_000633955.1 Camelina sativa | reverse complement strand
CAGCTTGAATATCCAGAAGTTGGGGTTACAGAATTGACGTTATCAAATGGAATGCAAGTTTGCTACAAGTCCACAGACTTCTTGGACGATCAGGTGCAATATTAACTGACATTACAATAGTTTGGAATCAGCATGTGTGTGTATATGCTTATGCATAGATGGCAATATATTAAGCTCTGAGCTTCTTCTTTTTCTTATTGTTCCATAACTTCATGATTGGCCTTTTCCCCTTGCAGGTTCTTTTTACCGGGTTCTCATATGGAGGATTATCTGAACTCCCTGAGAGTGATTACATTTCATGTTCAATGGGATCA
>NW_010936940.1:0-314 GCF_000633955.1 Camelina sativa | reverse complement strand
TGCTTATCGAATGGCTATTTCCTCTTTCATTCTAGTTCCTATCGCCTATATTTTGGAAAGGTTTGATATTTCCGAGCATATCATGAGTTTCTTATGTTCTTAAAACAAAGACTTACAAACGAGTGATATTTTCATTTTTTTCACATATCTATTTACATAAAACCTATCAACACTTCAACAGTAATTATAAGAATGAAGAACTCCTTCATGCCTATAATATTGAAGATTGTGAGAATTGCTCTGTTTTAACATGTTAAAAACACCACTAAGTGTTTAATAACTTAACAGGAAAATAATACCGAAGATAACGTTTA
>NW_010936939.1:0-314 GCF_000633955.1 Camelina sativa | reverse complement strand
TATTAAACTTTAACTGTAAAAATGTGTAGGTGTGGAAGAAGTGGTGATGGACATGAATGAGAACCAAGTGACGATAAAGGGAGTGTTGGATCCGCAAGCAGTTTGCAACAAAATCAAGAAGAAGACTAAAAGAATGGCCAAAGTCCTCTCTCCACTTCCGGCGGCCGAGGGAGAGCCTCTGCCACCGATCATAACGTCTCAGGTCTCCGGAGGCCTCACCACCGTTGAGCTTAACGTCAACATGCACTGCCAAGCTTGTGCTGACCAGCTCAGGAAGAAGATTCTCAAAATGAGAGGTACATATACATACTTTT
>NW_010936938.1:0-314 GCF_000633955.1 Camelina sativa | reverse complement strand
AGGCATCCTTCAAGTTCAAGATAAACTGAGACATAAAACAGAACAAATATAGATGGGTTTAGATCAAGGAACCTGCGAGAAAGGCATGGTCATATCATAACTGGCTTCCAAAAGACCTGCAAAAAACGTAAGGAACATGAACAAAAAGAAGAAGTAAAAGACGAGTATGAAGAGGAAGAACAAAACCCTTTGGAGAAGTAGCACAGAGAAGAAGCTTTATCAGACATGACAATATTGACTTGTGCATTTGTTGTCACCTCCTTTGCACAGCTCGCAAACAACAGTGTGTTTCTGGATTGCTCAACATGGATTCT
>NW_010936937.1:0-314 GCF_000633955.1 Camelina sativa | reverse complement strand
TTGGGCAACCCTTCGATAAGCTCCTTAGCTTCCTTCAACGCCAAGCTGGTCAAAGCCCTCACAGCTTTAATCACTGCGATACGCGAACTACTCGGAACCTCGTTGATAATCACATCGAACTCAGTCTGTTCCTCCACAACAGCCGCCGCACCACCGTCTGCCGGAGCAGCAACAGCCGCTGCAGCAGGAGCTAAGGACAGTGGGGAGACACCGAACTTGTCCTGGAGGTAATCGACGAGAATGCGAGCTTCTTCGAGGGTTAAGGAGGAGATTTCGGATCCGATTTTCTCGATTTTCTCCGGAGCTTCGACGGC
>NW_010936936.1:0-314 GCF_000633955.1 Camelina sativa | reverse complement strand
TTCCGGGAATAGAGTTTGGGTTATGTTGAGTAAACCAAAAGAGTGGAGATATTGACAGTTTTGTGGGGCGTTTCTTCTCATTCGCGGATTGAAACCAGCGGGTGTTACGGGGACGATTGCGGTTTCATCTATAATCTGATCGTGCTGAAATTTTGTGGGAAGCTTCTGGACGTATATACCTTGCTTTTCACCGGAGGGATTAGAAAGTTAACGGTTAGTTTTGGTTTCGTGGTTTCATTTGTGAGGTTGTTCTTTTCTGTTTTTTCCTGACAGTTTGTTTTCAATATTTGTTTGTTGTTGTGATTGGTTGTAGG
>NW_010936935.1:0-314 GCF_000633955.1 Camelina sativa | reverse complement strand
TCTAAATGGTCACTGGCACTTTTGTTTTGCTCTTATTGTTATAAGATCAGTTTCTGGTGATTGACTGCTTTATTTTTCTTCTTGTCCATTTTTATTTCATCCAATTCTCTTTTACTTTGATGAATAGATCCTTATCCTTGGAGTTCCAGGACATTGCCTTTGGGGACTGGTGTTATCAAGGTAATGACATTTTCATGACTTGGTTGTTTTTATCTTTATCACCTTTTGAGGCTCCTTTTGGATATAATTAGCTCGTTCTGTCATTTAATTTACCAGAAAACATTTGAGAAGATTATTGTTTTAGGTGAAAACTT
>NW_010936934.1:0-314 GCF_000633955.1 Camelina sativa | reverse complement strand
CCAGGACCAAACCACCAAGTTTCTTTCGCCATAGCATCAAGTTGAACAGACTTGTCTACGCCATCAAGAACGACAAGAACTTTCTTGTCTTTCAACCTATCCTGGGCAACTCCTAAATGAGGAATCTTGATATCCATATGGTTGGTTATTTGAGACATAAACTGTTGTTGTAATTGCAACTTTGCGTTGTAGTCATCGGAGCCGGTTGGTCTTGAATAGGTTGCTTTGATGTTCTCCATAAAGACACTCAGCGGGTAACTGTTGGAAAGTTGGTTGTATACAACTCTGGCAATTGTGGTCTTCCCAATCCCAGG
>NW_010936933.1:0-314 GCF_000633955.1 Camelina sativa | reverse complement strand
TTTTTTTTTTTTTTTTTTTTTTTTTTTAAATTCCGTAACACATTTTCTCCTCTTATAAGTTATAATATCTAGTGGAAATTGCTTGTACAATTAAGGGTAATTAGTGGAGTTAAGAAAAAAGTGTTTTATCGAAACCTACGTTCGTATTTTCATGTACGTACCGGTTAACTAAACAGATTTTAGAAGCGGTTAATCTTGAGTGAACTAATTCCCAAACCAACACCATGTTGATTACTTTCACCACATATGCATACGTGTGAAGGTTCATAGCCAGAGGTATTTATGAACTTTGATATTGGCAGAGCTAAAGTCAA
>NW_010936932.1:0-314 GCF_000633955.1 Camelina sativa | reverse complement strand
CTAAAGACTAATTTTCTTTCTTCTCTAATTTATGACTCAATGGAATTCAAAAACACCAATACTCTATTGTTTTTTTGGTAATATGGAAAACATTAGGGATCCCAAAACATTAAGCATGTTTTTCCAAAAAAAAAAAAAAAGCACTAAGTAAAACAACTCGGTCCGTTTTTAATAATAATAATATAATTAAATACCACATAATATTTAGTTACAATCCAAATAATAAACCAACAACGAATCAACATACACAGCGGAAGATAAACCAAACCAACTTCAGTTTAATAAAAATACCATATCAGTTAAAACTAATAAAA
>NW_010936931.1:0-314 GCF_000633955.1 Camelina sativa | reverse complement strand
GTTAAAACCGCGTTTCCAGTGTAGGACGGTGGAAGCTCAGGGTTCAGCCTCCCTCTAATGTCCACTGCGTAAAGAATCGTTGATTCTCTTTCAAGATTAGCTTCTTCTTCTTCTTTTTCTGATGTTACAGAGAGTGCCTTGCACCTCCAGACCAAAGCCGTGACAACGTTGAACCCCGACACGCGAACATAACCACTACTAGTCTCCGAGGCTCTCTCCTTGAGCTTATTGATTTGATCAGAGGATAGCTTGAAGATTTTGAAGTCTAAGTGCTGTGAAGTGGCTTCGAAGACTGTTGTTGTCTCACAGTCTTG
>NW_010936930.1:0-314 GCF_000633955.1 Camelina sativa | reverse complement strand
GCAAATGCTGCAGTTGCTCAAAGTGAAAGTGACGTGAGTACCGAAGCTGAGAGAAACGGGTACACGGGGTTGAGCAATGAGCAGTGGGGGACCCTGATCAAACTTCTTAAGGAAAAACAGGTGGCAGAACCGCGTCTGACCGGTAAGTTTTTCTCTCATGACTGGGTCCTTGATACAGGAGCCTCAAATCATATGACGGGGTTTAGTGAAATGATTGTTGATCAGAAGTATATGTTGCCTTGTTCAATCGGTTTGCCAAACGGTTGTCAAACTCTGTCCAAGGAAAAAGGCACTGTGGTTTTTGATGATGAGTT
>NW_010936929.1:0-314 GCF_000633955.1 Camelina sativa | reverse complement strand
GATTCCTTGTACTCAAAGATCCATTGGTGGTCATCTCCTCTCTTTGCCAATTTCAGAATGAGGGTACAGAATGAAGCCTTATTTTTATTTAACATAGCAGCTAGCTGCCCCTTACCACCACGATAGAGGTTAGACATCGAATTGATAATCTTGAGAATAGCAAGATACTGAGACCATGATGAAGACGTAGCTTCACTGTTTCCAACTTCTTTGTCAGCCAGCGTAGATTCGACCCTGCACATACAAACGTCCATTGCACTCAGCAATGTTCCGAATAACCGATGGAGATGTCCGATCTCCGCCTCTAATACATT
>NW_010936928.1:0-314 GCF_000633955.1 Camelina sativa | reverse complement strand
ATTGATTTCTGCCACAAAAGACTATTCGGATACATAATCTTGAGATTATCATATCTCAAGAACACGGTAGTGAGTATGTTCATCTCCTCCACCACCAACTGGATTTAATATAATTAACCTTTTATTAGCCAATTAAGAAGATTATTGAAGGTTACATTGCAAAAGGCGTAGGCACATACCTGTACATTGTCAATCTCACAGCGATCACCAACATCGTAAGGGTGCACGATGAACAAGAAGATGATGGACTCGAAGACGGTCTTGACAGTGTTCCCAAAGATGAAGGCCAAGAGTACAACTTGTGAACTTACAAA
>NW_010936927.1:0-314 GCF_000633955.1 Camelina sativa | reverse complement strand
GGAGGCCTACACCATCTCACAACTCTCAAACCCGAAATTCACAAGGAATTCTACCAATATCCATAATTATATTCCACATAGTGCAGTTTTTCACATTTTTTCTCAAGAAATTAGTAGTTTACTTGTAGGTGACTTTCCTCTAAATTAGCTCATTTGAGCTAATTTCCTTTGTTGATAAAAAAAAAAAATTAGCAGTTTACTTGGATCGCGCGGAGAACCATATAAGAAGGGAATCGGTATTTTCATACCCCAGCTACGGGGTATGTAGAATTCATACACCAGATATAACACTGAGTAAATCCATACACAAAGTT
>NW_010936926.1:0-314 GCF_000633955.1 Camelina sativa | reverse complement strand
CCTCATATAAGTCTCTGTCTATAATGCCACATGTTTTGAGCAAGCTTTGGTCTCTTGTGGTTATGATGATATAGCTTACTCGGCCAAACATGCTACTCTCTTTAACCAAAGCTCGAATCTGATCCACATTGTCAACACCATCAAGGACAACAAACACTCTTTGGTGTCCAAGCCTAGACTTAATATGGTGGTGTCCGTGTTCAAGCGTGGAGAGCTTGACATGTTCTTCAGGCAGGATAGAAGAAACAAATTTTTCCTGTAAACCAACGAGACCAAAGCTGCTAGAAATCTTCCAAACGTCTTGTATGAAACAA
>NW_010936925.1:0-314 GCF_000633955.1 Camelina sativa | reverse complement strand
GATTTCAGTAACCCAATTGGAATATCTGGTATTGAATTGACTTTAGACTGCAGGCAGAAATCCAATAGGAAGTCAGTATTGTTCTCCACCGAAACTAGAGACCTGACATTTACGTATCTGTTTCCATCCTGCATACTAACTTCACTTGCAACTACATCGTTTCCCAACCGCCAACAAGCAGCAGGTGCAGCATAATTCAGCCTCACTGTCGTCCAAGGACCCTCAATGCTAGGACTTACTTGAAGAAATCCAGATTTTTTTTCAGTGGAGGATTTGCTTTGGTCCACCACATTAGACTTTGCTGGCAACAGTAT
>NW_010936924.1:0-314 GCF_000633955.1 Camelina sativa | reverse complement strand
TTTGGAGTGTTTTGTCAACACTTATACCCGTTTTGTCCCAAAATAAGTTTAAACCGAAAAAATAGGCTAAAATCGAGAGAAAACATTGATTCAAAGCAGTAAACAGCTATGTTACTCTTTCTAGGGTCAAAATATGTAACAATCTAATGCATTTGACTAATTATAAGAGTTCGGGTTGAATTTGGAGTGTTTAGACACCACTTATACCCGTTTTGTTCCAAAACAGGCTTAAACCAAGAAAACATTGATTGTAAGCAGTCAACAGCCTTGTTACTATTTCTAGTGTTAGAATGTGTGACAATCCAATGCATTTG
>NW_010936923.1:0-314 GCF_000633955.1 Camelina sativa | reverse complement strand
AGAAAACAATGGAAAGTGGCTAAATGGAAGATAACAACGAACAACAAATTGTGTCATGGGCAAACATTATCAAAGTACACGTATGTATATACATAAAGGATGTTGAACGATTTCTCAAGATCATTTTAAATATATAGTTGGAAGTATATAAGAAAGGAAAATGCCAAAAAATAATTTACTAAGAGGCTAATATAAGAACAAAACTGAAAAAGACAAGAAAATAAAATACCTCAGGTTTCAGTGCAAAACACAGAAATAGCAAAAGAGGGTCCATCAATCAATATAAATACTGTATAATTGAGAGGCTTAATAGT
>NW_010936922.1:0-314 GCF_000633955.1 Camelina sativa | reverse complement strand
AACCTAAAATAATCAAAACCAATCGAGCATTGTCATTTTTTAACAGTATCCAAAGACGTTTTCTCCGTGAAAACAATTCTCTACTTGTGCTTGGTGCGACGATAACGGTTGGAGGATGTAACAACATCGAAATCATTGATGCTGTACAACTGGCCTTTAACCAATTGATCTTGAAACTTAGACACACGATTAGGAACAACTGAAGCTTGTATAGCACAATCCTGAAACAAAGGCTAAATGAATGTGTTAAGATGGAGGTAAATCAGAGGTCAAGAGGAACAATAATAGAGATAATATATATTTTCATCAGTAAG
>NW_010936921.1:0-314 GCF_000633955.1 Camelina sativa | reverse complement strand
CATCATCATCAACCCGGATTATGCTGAGGTGATTGAATTCACGGCAAGGTAAATTAGCAACGTGACCTACTACTTAACTATTGTAGATCTTGAAGTCATATGGTGAATTTAATATTTTGTGTTTTTGTTTTAAATCCAGTCTGCCCAACGATGGTCTTAGTCTGACCATCAGTCAAACTAAGCCACGGTTGGAGCTAATGGCTCATAATGGTGACTTCTTTGATCAGTATCCTAGGAAGACAATCGACCAACTGCTGGGTCAAATGGAGGTAACTAAATCAAGAATTTAGATATAGTTTGTTGTGTAAATTTAT
>NW_010936920.1:0-314 GCF_000633955.1 Camelina sativa | reverse complement strand
GACTTTTTATTCCTCATGGAGACAAAAAATAACACTGACCTTGTTCTCCAAAAACTGCAAGGGTTGACTTACCCTTCGAAACTGATTGTGCCACCAAGCTCACCAGGTGCGGGTGGCCTTGCACTGTTTTGGAAGGATTCGATTGAAGTGGAAGTTCTGTCTTCCTGCAAGAATTACATAGACATAAAAGTCAAAGCTAAAGGCAGAACCTTCTATGTAAAATTCTTGTATGGTGAACCCATCAGGGCAAACAGAATCCAACTGTGGAATCAGTTACGCACCTTTGGCGAAGGGAGAAGTGACCCATGGATCCT
>NW_010936919.1:0-314 GCF_000633955.1 Camelina sativa | reverse complement strand
GATTCAACATAAAATGAAAAATTTGTTTCAACGAACTTGTTGGTTACCGATGAAGAGACAAATATAAAGAGAGTTTAGAAGACATGACTATTTAAATAGACACACGCCAATAACGTAATACACCTATTAAAATGAAAGTTGTGATGAAAAAATATAAATAAAATATAGTGACAATATACAACTCTATAATGAACAGCTACAACCGTTTGAATTTTTAAAAAAATATATAAAAACAAAAATTTTACGTAATGGTACTACGAAAACTCGCAACTGTCTGCACTTCATTGTACCTAATAATCCATATAAACTGCTTT
>NW_010936918.1:0-314 GCF_000633955.1 Camelina sativa | reverse complement strand
CAATGATATTGTTTATATAGAAAGGGTTGTGACCAGTGGTGCAGAGGTAGTCACCGTTGTCCGATCGCTTGCTGAAGAGTACGATCTTATGGTTGTTGGGAGAGATCATGATATGACATCAAAAGAATTGTCAGGACTAATGGAGTGGGTCGAACTTCCTGAGTTAGGTGTCATTGGGGATTTGCTGGCAGCTAGAGATCTCAACTCTAATGTCTCGGTTTTAGTAGTTCAGCAACAACAACAACAAGTGTGACCACATGTTTTGATCGCAAGACTATCCATTTCCTTAGGACAGGAGTTTAGAGAAGATTTAT
>NW_010936917.1:0-314 GCF_000633955.1 Camelina sativa | reverse complement strand
AAATGAAATTTCATTCACTACTCATGAGACATGAGCAGATTACGTTTCTTTTTTTACAGGGAAAATGTTATAAGAAAAAGACTACTAGAAGACAACACACTACTACTAACTACTACCTTGAATCAAGAACATGCTTCTCCAGAAACAAAAGCATGAACTTGACAAAGGAGAACACAATCAGAGGGACCAAGCTCCTTTGGAACCTACAAAACATAAAAAAGACAGAAGGATAAACAAGCACAATGTTGGGTTCCTAAATTGAAGAAAGATCTTATACACCTCAAAGCAATCCCAAGAACTTCTTTCATGCCTTT
>NW_010936916.1:0-314 GCF_000633955.1 Camelina sativa | reverse complement strand
GATTGAGGCTTCTCAGACACGGCTCGATTGTGATGTGCAGCTTCGCCGGAGCAGGTGAAGACGACGGCTCGGTTGGTGCTATCGAGCGGGGTGGATCGAGTGGGTGAGAATCACAAGTTGAAGACGGTGTCGTTCGAGTTGCAGCTCCGCGCCGGTGTTGAAGGAGAAATGGTTGAGAGAATGTCGAGTATGGGGGAGAGGAAGTGTGGTGGGTGAGCATTGGTGGGATGAGGTGACAAGAGAGAGTTTGAGATGACACAAAGTTTATGTGTTTCATGAGAGGGAACAAGAGAGATAGTGGGTGAGGTGATAGG
>NW_010936915.1:0-314 GCF_000633955.1 Camelina sativa | reverse complement strand
TTGATTCTTCCAAGAGGTCTGTTGTCGTCTCGTTTAACCATTATTACATTATCGCGGACACATGTCATCTATCCAAGATGCATCAAGACATATCAATGCGTTGTATTACAGTTCTCTAACTGACTTGTTTTTGCGCAGATTCTGCATGCTTGACCAAGGGATCATTTGCAGGGATGTCAAGTATGGAACAGGGTAAAAATACTCTCGGTCAGACCATGGCATATGATTCATCTTCAAGGAGTATCAATGTTTCAAATGGGCCAGCAACTTTTCTGGGAAACAAAGAAGCAATGCAGGAATTTGGCAGGAAAGAT
>NW_010936914.1:0-314 GCF_000633955.1 Camelina sativa | reverse complement strand
TCATCATCAAACTAGATAAGAAGCATATGTCTGATCAAAATTTAAGCATCGTATATATGACACCAATGCGCATGCAAAAATCAAAATTTTGAACCTAACTTCATTTAATTTAACGGTCAATACTCATTACTAACAACTATTACCACAAAGTACTTTTACGGTTTTACCTCATCATCTTGATCATCTTCTACTTAATTTAGCTTTCCATATAGTGCATTTGGAGGCAGCAAAACGAGCGTCTTCATATTCAAACGTTGTGCCCCTAAGGCCAATATGCCACTACGACTTTTAAATCCTAATTAAGAACGTTGTCT
>NW_010936913.1:0-314 GCF_000633955.1 Camelina sativa | reverse complement strand
AGAGGGTTGGTGGCGAAACTTTTCGATCGGGCTCCCCCGACCAGAGAGCTCTCGTTTAGGCGTTGTTAGNATTATATATATTTTTTGTTGTTGTTTGGATGAAGTGTAATGGAAACTAATCAAAACGATTTTAGTGAAGTTTAATGTCATGGCTGAGTTATAAAATTTACGGCTGAGTTATAGCTTTTACGGGAAAACGAAATATATAGTCGATTCATGTCATGACTGAGTTATCAAAGAAACAATGAAACGACTGATTTATACGATTGATTATATGGCTGAGTTATAGTTTATTACGACTGAGTTATCATGAT
>NW_010936912.1:0-315 GCF_000633955.1 Camelina sativa | reverse complement strand
GGAACTCACCTGTATCCAGCCAATTATGTACTGTGTGTTGATGCTGCAAGACAGTTTGCTGAATCACGCGTGGGACAATCCGAACGGTCTATCCGTGCCCTCGATCTAATGGGAGATTCATTAGAATATCTGGCAAAATGGGCTCGCACAGCTAAGGAAAACATGGGAGAAGAAGATTTCGGGAAGATGTCGCAAGATATTGGGGAAATGTGGTTTTGGCTTGTGCAAGGACTAAGAAAAGTGTGTTTAGTCCAGAGAGAGGATGTACGAAACCACGCGTTACAGTTGTTACAAAAGTGTTTAGGGGGAGTAGAT
>NW_010936911.1:0-315 GCF_000633955.1 Camelina sativa | reverse complement strand
TACCCATTTTGTCCCAAAATAGGCTAAAACCGAGAAAACGTTGATTCTGTGTAGTTAATAGCTTTGTTACTGTTTCTAGGGTCAGACTGTGTGACAATCCAATGCATTGGACTAATTTTAAGAGATCGGGATGAATTTGGAGTGTTTAGAAAACACTTAAACCCGTTTTGTCCCAAAACAGGCTTAATCCGAGAAAACAGGCTAAAACCGAGAGAAAACATTTATAAGAAGCAGTAAACAGCTATGTTACTCATTCATGGGTCAAAATATGTAACAATCCAATGAATTTGACTAATTGTAAGAGATCGGGATGAA
>NW_010936910.1:0-315 GCF_000633955.1 Camelina sativa | reverse complement strand
TTTCATTAATATGGGTTGCGGTGGCTCGAGGCTTGGAGGTGTGGCGGCTGTCAGGGCCGGAGAAGGAGGCGTTGTGCCACTTCCGGCGGGAATACGTCCACTTCTAAGGCGAAGGTTAGAGGAGATGAAGAAAAGGAGCCATGCAAGCGTCTTGAAAGGGAGCCAGACGCAGTCTAAGAAGGAGCTTCTTCGTCACGGCTCTTCTGATGACGGAGAAGACACTGACGGCAGTCTGAAGTCGTCGGCTAAGGTGGCTCCGGCACCTGATCATCACGTGGAAGAGAAGAAAGAGGTTATTTTAGAGAAGGTTCCGTC
>NW_010936909.1:0-315 GCF_000633955.1 Camelina sativa | reverse complement strand
GATAAACACATGTAAACAGACAAACAAAAAACCACGCATTCTGATCCAAAAGTTAATACAGTGTTGCTGTGTTGCTCATCAAGCCTGTGCTTGGGCTCAATTATAGATCTCTTGAGGATGATTATTTAGTTTAAGGCTTTAAGCCATGCATGTGATTCTGAATCCTAGGTCCTAGGTTCAACTCATCAACTGCATAATTTTAATTCTTCATGCTTCTAATTTTTAAACTCAAACCGGTTCAAAAAAACTAATTATGTTGTTGTTCTGACTTATGAAGTTGCAAACTATGAGATTAACAAATACAGTCTTTTAGTT
>NW_010936908.1:0-315 GCF_000633955.1 Camelina sativa | reverse complement strand
CAAAACCAAGGTTTGCATCGTCGGAAGTGGTCCAGCAGCACACACGGCGGCGATCTATGCAGCTAGGGCTGAGCTTAAGCCTCTTCTCTTCGAAGGATGGATGGCTAACGACATCGCTCCCGGAGGTCAGTTAACTACAACCACCGACGTCGAGAACTTCCCTGGGTTCCCTGAAGGTATCCTCGGTGCCGAGATCGTCGAGAAATTCAGGAAGCAATCGGAGAGGTTCGGTACTGAGATCTTCACTGAGACGGTTAACAAAGTTGATTTCTCGTCGAAGCCGTTTAAGGTAATCACCGATTCGAGAACTGTTCT
>NW_010936907.1:0-315 GCF_000633955.1 Camelina sativa | reverse complement strand
GAACCTCTTCTCTTCTCTCATCCTCACACTATAAATACCTCATCTCTTAATCTCACACTCTCATCCATCACACACACGCACAAAACTGTGAGAGCAGCTAATAAGCTAAGCTTACCAAAACAGAACAGCAACCAAATCAAAACCAAAAAGAAACAAAAAATGCCTTGTTTAGAGAACTCTGTAACGATAATCTCAAGAAGCAGAGTCTTCCCTGATCAAAAGTCAACGCTCGTTGACCTCAAGCTCTCCGTCTCCGATCTCCCTATGCTCTCTTGCCACTACATCCAAAAAGGCTGTCTCTTCACGCGCCCCCAC
>NW_010936906.1:0-315 GCF_000633955.1 Camelina sativa | reverse complement strand
TCCAAGACATAAGTACTTCGCATTCTGAGCTCACAAAGATTCTCCATATTCACCAACAAGGATATATTCAACGGCTTCTGGTGAAATTTATGCATTTGCACAACATTGATGCAGTTTGCCAACCTTTTATCGCATGAAATTTGCTCCAAACCCAAATCTGTAGATAAAGATATGGTTAGAACTTGTAGGTGCTCCAAGAGCTGCAGCTTCTTCACTAAGCTAACCTCTGCACGAGCTCTAGTTTCGTCACTATAATATTTTTCGCTTACGTATCCGTGAACAACATTAGAATCTTGTAGTTTCAAAACTCTTAAA
>NW_010936905.1:0-315 GCF_000633955.1 Camelina sativa | reverse complement strand
TGAATTTGGAGTGGTTAGACACCACTTTTACCCATTTTGTCCCGAAAAAGGTTTAAACAGAGAAAAGAAGCTAAAACCAAGAGAAAACGTTTATTTGAAGAAGTAAACAGCTATGTTACTCTTTCTAGGGTCAAAATATGCAACAATCCAATGCATTTGACTAATTATAATAGTTCGGGTTGAATTTGGAGTGTTTAGACACCACTTTTACCTATTTTGTCCCGAAACAGGCTTAAACAGAGAAAAGAAGCTAAAACCAAGAGAAAATGTTTATTCGAAGCAGTAAACATCTATGTTACTCTTTCTAGGGTCAGA
>NW_010936904.1:0-315 GCF_000633955.1 Camelina sativa | reverse complement strand
CCTGATGATTTTATTTTTGGAACTGCTATATCAGCCTTTCAGGTATTTTAAGATGACAACTATAACATGCATTAACGAAAAAGTTGGTAACATGAAATCAGTAATCGGTCCATTTCCAAAGTTTTAATGTTTTGCTCATCTCATATTCTTGTTGTGAGTAGTTGAAGAATAATATGAGATCATTTAAACCGTATATAATTATAATTCCTTCGATGTCTGAATATTCAAAAAAAAAAAAAAAACAAATCATCCTTGTACTAGTAGTGTTTTAATGGTTCTTCTAAAATAGATTAAATCTTGGACATTAGTTTTGTT
>NW_010936903.1:0-315 GCF_000633955.1 Camelina sativa | reverse complement strand
CTTTTTACTCTTAGGTGAGCATCTTCCTTTTGGTTTGTGTTTCAGCTTTGATCTCTGCTTCTCCAACAGCTTGTGCTGTTTCTCAATCTCAGGTATCTCCCTCTTTCATTTGGTGTTTCATTAATCACCAATTTGTGCATTTAATCCTTTGAATCATCACCTTGGTTAACCTTAGTCTATTTGGTTATTTTCACCATCACCTAAGGCTTTCTCTAACCTCAGTCTTTTTGATTCTCTAAACCTCTAGCACAAACTCGATAAACCAAACACTTTTCCAAACTTGAAGCATACCTCTCTCATTTCAACTCTAGCCAC
>NW_010936902.1:0-315 GCF_000633955.1 Camelina sativa | reverse complement strand
AAATCACTGACCGTCAGAAAATCAGGGCAGCCTTGAAGAAAATAACCGTCGAATGTTTGGTTATTTGCTTCCAACTCATCACCGCCCGTGAATAGAACAATCAAATATTTAACGATTTCACTCCCGAAAAGGACCTGCAAGGTACTAAGTGTGTTCTCTTCCTCTTGTGTAATTCTATTTTTCACAGATAGAACTAACACCACAACATGTAATCCTCCTTCCGCGAGGGTAAGACATTTGATGATTTCTTTACTGATAAATTCAGCAGACACCGACAAGTCAAACAGACCTGTATCATCAAACCTTGACTTTGAT
>NW_010936901.1:0-315 GCF_000633955.1 Camelina sativa | reverse complement strand
ATATTGCAGGTTATTGAACAAGATGTGGATATGTCATATCTTTCAGCAAATAATGTGGGGGAATGGATTGTGGAACTTATCTGTCAAAACAATATCAAAAAGCTTATCCTGGGAGCAACTGCTGATTCCCATTACTCCGAGTACGTATATCTTCAGAATTGTTCTGCGTCTCCAGAACAACGCAGTGTGAATAATACGTAGATGTTTACTCTAATTACGTATCTTTCTTTAATGATGCAGGGGCATGACTCATATCACATCTACAATAGCTGAGTATGTGATTCGACACGCACCTGATTGCTGTAAAATATGGCT
>NW_010936900.1:0-315 GCF_000633955.1 Camelina sativa | reverse complement strand
TTCAATGTTAAAAGTCTAATCAACTAAGGTAGCTAGCTAATCATATAAACTGGCTATTATAAAATTAAAAAGTGTTAGAAACAACTTGTCACAAAGTAATTAGGTCCACACATAATAATTTCAGGTTATAATATATATGATGGGGTTGAAATAAAATCGGGTCATAATACAGAAAAGTTCAAACTTTAAGTCAATAAATCTCATAGATCAAATCGGATCACACTACTATTTACTACTAGAATTGTCAATTTTCATCAAATATGACTTTTGTGTTAGAATTTAGAGTATACGGGTTTGGATGCATACTGTTTTTAT
>NW_010936899.1:0-315 GCF_000633955.1 Camelina sativa | reverse complement strand
GACGTTGAGCTATTGAAGAGGGCGTGGCGTAACGAGAAGGCGGCGCCTGAGATTCTTCAGTATGAAGGAGCTCTTGTCGAAAGAGCCAAAGAACAGATCGAATTAGTGGTACAATCTCTAAATCCCTAATTGTTTTGTTTGTGTTGGTTTTTTTTTCCTTTAAATCAGAAATATTATGGTCCCGGATGATCTTCATTAACCCTTCCTAATCAATCTATATCCACAAATTTTGGAAATTTAGAGTTTTTAATTTTGTTTGTAATATCAAAAACTACAGGAAGAAACAATTGAGGATTATGTGGAAAATGGTAAAGA
>NW_010936898.1:0-315 GCF_000633955.1 Camelina sativa | reverse complement strand
GATATTACAAAAAGTGTTGTTAGGGAAGCGTGAAAAATCACTAATTCCGTGCCTGCTCAAATTCACACGCATAATAAGGTCATAAAGTGAGCTTTTTATCAAAAGATATTATTGCAAATAATTAAATAATTATTTTTCGAATTTCGAATTTTATTTTTCTTAAAGTATTAAAACGTCTCTCGATATTATTAAAACGTTTCACGCATTTTTATTTTTTGTAAAAGTATTTGTCTGACAATTTAAATTAAAATTATTATAACTCAAATCAAAATTTAAAATAATTATTCAAAGTGTTACGGTAAAGTGATGTCTGAG
>NW_010936897.1:0-315 GCF_000633955.1 Camelina sativa | reverse complement strand
TAGATAAACATGTGACAAGTTGAATGTACTGTTACATTTGAAAGCATGGATGTTTGATAATTTCATTTGATCAAATCAAAAACGGTGATAGAGGATTGTTACCAAAAGAAGATGATAGTGGGTTTTTTTGTTCACGTCAGATTTCGGGCCTTTGAACGAGGCCCATTGTTTCGTTTGTGGTTTGCAGGTCATTTGATTTTTCTACTCGTTTTACAAACGTCTTTTTCATACCTGGACAACTACGATATGTTGAATTCATATATCGGACTATTGATTGTGCTTAAACATACATTAGTTTTAAAATATTTGAATTTC
>NW_010936896.1:0-315 GCF_000633955.1 Camelina sativa | reverse complement strand
TTTTGTCCTTTTTGTAGCTAGATTTCCTCTGAAATTGACGATTTGGATAGATAAGGTCACTCAGAGTAGCTAGGAGCTTTTGAGGGATCAGTGTTTAGACCTTTTTCAACTGATCATACAGGACCATCAACAACGCATGTGTTTGTATTTTACAGGGTTGTGATTGGATATGATGAAGGAACCATTATGGTTAAACTTGGACGAGAAATTCCTGTCGCTAGCATGGACAGTAGCGGAAAAATTATATGGGCTAAGCATAATGAAATTCAAACTGCAAACATCAAAAGTATTGGTGCAGGTTACGAGGTCTAGCTC
>NW_010936895.1:0-315 GCF_000633955.1 Camelina sativa | reverse complement strand
CCTCTATTGTTAATATTTTTTCAAAAAAAGCCAAAAAAATATTATTTTAGAGCAAAGCGAACATATATAGAACTACCTCGTTTTGAAGAAGTTTAATCAGAAAAAAAGGGCAAGCAAAAGGTATATATGAATTTAAAGAACGAAGGAACAAAGAGAAGTACCTTGGAAGGAAGGACGTAAAAGAGACACGGTCCGTGGCCATCGCCAAACACTGCATAGTTTCGTCTCCGGCAAGAGATTTCGGTCGAGGCTTTAGTTAGGGTTCCGCAACTTTGACGAGTTAGCAGCCGTCTTATTTTTACTAACACCGTTTTG
>NW_010936894.1:0-315 GCF_000633955.1 Camelina sativa | reverse complement strand
CGAGTTGAGTTCATGGGATCTAAGAGAAAGAAGAAGACTCTGTCTTGGTTGCTCAGAGGGTATGTGAAAGGAGGGCACTTTGAAGAGGCTGCAGAGACATTGATAAAGATGATCGACTCTGGCTTGCATCCGGAGTATATTGATCGAGTGGCTGTGATGCAAGGAATGACAAGGAAGATCCAACGGCCGAGAGATATTGAAGCATATATGGGGCTGTGCAAGAGGCTGTTTGATGCTGGTTTGGTAGGACCTTGTCTTGTGTATCTGTACATAGATAAATATAAGTTGTGGATAGTGAAGATGATATGAAGGAAA
>NW_010936893.1:0-315 GCF_000633955.1 Camelina sativa | reverse complement strand
GAGAGAGAGAAGGTGAATTCTGGTTTTGGTGGAGAGAGAGCGATTCTCGGAAGAGGCAGATAAAGAAATAAGCGCAGCTTCTTCCTCCTCCTCCTCACGCGGTTGGACCTGTGACTTTTTTTTTTTTCTTTTTTTTCTTGGGGGTCTTCTTCAGGTTTGATCCGTCTTTTTTTGCTCTCTTCCTTTTCTCCTTTTCTTCTTTTTACCTTTTTTTTTGGTTCTTTTTCCTGGGGAAAAAAAAAGAAAGAGAAAATTCTGAAATTAGGGGAGCTTTGATTTTGATGTGTATAGGTTTTTTCAAAAAAAAAAAAAAAA
>NW_010936892.1:0-315 GCF_000633955.1 Camelina sativa | reverse complement strand
AAAAAAAATGCTCCCTCAAAAAAGTCTCAAAACCTGGATAGTGGATCTTGACAAGTTTTTAATTACATTAAAATCTACAAATTCTCGAAATTTTCATGTAATTTGTTTGTCCGCACTCAGTTGTACAGAATTAGAGAAGTGTTATGACCTGCGAGCTTGCACGACATACGTAACACATACTGTATATACTACGTTGACATGTCTATATATGTACATTAATATCAAAATATATGCGTAACAAAATAAATAAGACTAGAGTTTAAGGTATGATAATTAAGTTTGAATTACACGGAAATAGAGATTGAGATAATAACC
>NW_010936891.1:0-315 GCF_000633955.1 Camelina sativa | reverse complement strand
CTATATTTTCAAAATAAGAGACCCATAATTATATACTACCATTGGAGAATACAATTTGAATTAAGAGATCAAGAGTTTTTAGAATTTAAACAGTACACAATTAATTCTTAAAAAATTCAAACAGTATATAAGATACTCAATATATGAACCTCCCATTAATCTTGCTCTAATCCTACAAATTCTTAAAGGACATACAATAATTAACACCATGAAAAAGAAAGAAGGAGCATTGCTTGACATTGAAACATTCTCCTAAAATGGAATTTTCTCTTTAAGTCGTACAACTTTTGCTACTTCAAGTTTCTTTTCAATTGG
>NW_010936890.1:0-315 GCF_000633955.1 Camelina sativa | reverse complement strand
GATTTGGAGTTTTAAACTCATGTTAAAAAATATTTGACAGGACTCTTGGGATAGGGGAATTCCTCGCATAAATACGCTGTTTCAGAAGGATAGGCACACTTTAGCGTATGATAAAGGTTGGAGGGTCCGGACCGACTTCAAACAGTACCAAGCCCTGAAACAAAATCCTTTCTGGTGGACACACCAGAGGCATGATGGTAAACTGTGGAACTTAAACAATTATCGAACTGATGTCATCCAAGCTCTTGGAGGGGTTGAGGGTATTCTTGAGCACACCTTATTCAAGGGAACATAGTGAGTTGCCTTTTCGTTTGT
>NW_010936889.1:0-315 GCF_000633955.1 Camelina sativa | reverse complement strand
TGAGAAGTAATGAGATGAAGAAACGACTCTTCTCGACAAGGTATGGTCAAGCCACCCATCGAGTGATGATATCCGCACTCTTCCTCAGCGCGATTAAGGAATTCTCTGAACATAGGATGGTTCAAGTATGTTATCGGAACCACAAACCTCTTTTTCTCCATTTGTTCTCCAACGTAAACCGCTACGTGACCTTTCGGAACAAGCCCTGAAGTTGTTGTTGATGATTGTGATCCGTTTTTGTTCCTCATAGATTGTGATTTGAATATTTGCTTTGCATTTGGAAGCATCGACCGCATTAAACCCATCTTCTTCTTT
>NW_010936888.1:0-315 GCF_000633955.1 Camelina sativa | reverse complement strand
ACTCTTATAAATGTTCTGAATCTGAATGCAATTATTTTCAGGAAATTAATCATGCTGGAGCAGGTGGACTATGGGCTGAACTTGTTAGCAACAGAGGTTCTTAAATTTGGAATTTACTATTAACGTTTCATTACAGAGAATGGTGCATGATAACTAACAATCTTTGGTTCCAGGATTTGAAGCTGGTGGACAAAACATTCCTTCCAATATCTGGCCTTGGTCCATTATGGGAGATGAATCATCCATTTATGTTGTTACAGACCGTTCCTCGTGTTTTGAGCGCAACAAGATTGCTCTTAAAATGGAAGTGCTTTG
>NW_010936887.1:0-315 GCF_000633955.1 Camelina sativa | reverse complement strand
GAGATACTGAAATTAGCGATTAGAGTCAGAGGTTTAAAGCGGTTGGGTGTATTATGATCATGAGAGATTGAGACTCAATTTTTTTTCGGTTCTCCGCAATGCAAAGTCATGAAATTCCTACTTTTTGAAACGTAGAAACCACTTTTTTGTCATTTTCGATTTCCCCAACTTTTATTATATATATTTTTTCATAGAAGAAAAATACTACTCCATATACTATATTTTTATTAACGATAATGATATTTTAACTCTCAGATTGTTGGGATTAATGGGGAAATTAGGAGTAAAGGTTTTTTTTTTTTTTTTTTTTTTTTT
>NW_010936886.1:0-315 GCF_000633955.1 Camelina sativa | reverse complement strand
ATAAAAACTAAGGAATCACTTCTATATGATGCAAAACATGAACTAAAGAAGGCCTAAAATATGGTAAAATATAGTGACATCAGTAGGTGGAGGCGGAACATCTCCCAGAAGCAGTGGGGCGCGGGAGAAACGCAGATCATCCACCGTGGCTAGCTGCGTAAGCTCAGGAGCTGGGAGGCGAATGCTCCCCTGATTACCGTCAGGGCCACCGTACCGGTATGTGTAGAAGGGGTTGGCTAACTAGATGACTCGGGAGTGGACCAGATGATGTATGTCAATGCGCTCCCTCTGCTCTACATGAGAATACCTCGTCAG
>NW_010936885.1:0-315 GCF_000633955.1 Camelina sativa | reverse complement strand
ATCTTCTTACGCTTTGGAATATTTTTGTTGCATAAGGCTCAAACTTTATCTTTCTCATTTCAGACGGCTACGAATAGCAAAGGTCGTATCTATGGTCTTGGATCTTTGCAATACTTCAACGCTGATCCAGGGGTTCCCCCAGCCACTTCTTTTGCACGAAATTTAGCCGTGGATGAGAGGATTACTATGATGGAAGAGACCGTGAGTTCCATGAAAAAGTCCATGGAGGAGAACAATGAGACTTTCAGGCGAGCGACAAACATGTTGTTACGTGTTAACGGCATAGATCCAGTTACACTCATGCCGATAACTACA
>NW_010936884.1:0-315 GCF_000633955.1 Camelina sativa | reverse complement strand
CCTTGTCGGTATAGAAATTTCAGCTTCCAAGATTCTTCTCGTTTTGGTGAGTGTTTATTTTTTCTTCTCTCCTGATAAGCATGGCAGCATGGAATGTTTATCCTCTATTTTCATTATGTGATGAATCTCAGTTAAGAAAGGCGACAAAGATGTAGACTTGGTTGCGTCACTATGCAAGATATATGACGCCTCAGAAGATGAGTTGAGGATAGTAATTGACAAGGCAAACAATCTGGTAGAAACAATATTGAAGAAAAAACCATCTCCAGCATCTGAGTGCCAAACTGACAAGCTAGATAATATTCACCCAGGTAG
>NW_010936883.1:0-315 GCF_000633955.1 Camelina sativa | reverse complement strand
TGATAGATTGTTGATAGATCTCAATTGCAAATCAACACTATATTCAATTAGAATGGATCTGAGAATTACAGAGATTGTAAATCAAAGAATCAGAAGAGAGAACAAGAGGGAATCTGTAACTGTTTAGCTGTTAAACTGAATAAGCAATGATCAACATTGATCAATACCCGAGTACATCACTCGAGAGCTCAAGAACATCTCTTGAAGCTAACAAACTCAGATTTAACATAAAAGAGAGGAAGAGCTCAACGACTCTATTTATTCTTCTTATCTTCAAAACGGCAAACCCTCGGTGTCAACCCGAGTCTTCACTTC
>NW_010936882.1:0-315 GCF_000633955.1 Camelina sativa | reverse complement strand
TACGATTACCTCTTCAAGGTTGTGTTAATCGGAGATTCCGGCGTCGGCAAATCCAACCTCCTTTCTCGATTCACACGCAATGAGTTCAGTCTCGAATCTAAATCCACCATCGGCGTCGAATTCGCCACACGTAGCATCCAAGTCGATGATAAGATCGTCAAAGCCCAGATTTGGGATACCGCCGGGCAAGAAAGGTACATTCATGATTCATTCATCACGCTTCTTGATCCATGGATCCATTTTTATTTGATTTTCTTGATTTGATGACTTTGAAGATATCGAGCAATCACAAGTGCATACTACAGAGGAGCTGTA
>NW_010936881.1:0-315 GCF_000633955.1 Camelina sativa | reverse complement strand
TGAGCTCAACGAGAACAGAAATCTCGTGTGGAACAAAAGGGTAAAATTAAAGCTCGTTTGATTCTGATTTTCAGTAGGAATACGAACCGTGAGAGCGATGAACCTCAGATCGTCTATTAGTGTAGTGAACAGAAAACAAGTCTCTGTTTTTGTTCGTTTGTGATGATTGATTTGATGAAGGAGTTAGATTGTGGAATTTTTTTATTTTCCAATTCGGTGTTTCTTTTAGGCTGAATGCAGATAAATCTTTCTTCTTTTTGGTTATCTCATCCATCCATCCATCTATGTTTTTTTTTTTTTTTTTTTTTTTTTTTA
>NW_010936880.1:0-315 GCF_000633955.1 Camelina sativa | reverse complement strand
TACTTTGGAGACCAACCAGAGAGTTATTGGTGGTTTGTGAAGGGAGTCGAAGGATGGACTGGTATTGTGATGGTTGTGCTAATGGCTATAGCCTTTACACTCGCTACGCCTTGGTTCCGTCGTAACAAGCTTAACTTACCTAACTTCCTCAAGAAGCTTACTGGTTTCAATGCCTTTTGGTACTCCCACCATTTGTTCATCATTGTTTATGCTCTTCTCATTGTCCACGGTATCAAGCTCTACCTCACAAAGATCTGGTATCAGAAAACGGTACGCTCTTCAAACCTTCGTCATTCTATTTTCTTCATTTATTTC
>NW_010936879.1:0-315 GCF_000633955.1 Camelina sativa | reverse complement strand
CAGTCAATGATTGAGGACAGCAACACAAGATGACAAACTATGACTAAAANCAAAAAGAAACCTACACGCGCCTAAAAGCAAACTCACGCACAAAAAGCAAAACTTTTTGGGACCACAACACAAACCCAAAAGCAAACGCGCTACTTTATCGATCTAACAAGTCCTAGGCAAGAACTATGACGAACAAAACTCAGAAATAAACAAAGCGACGACTCAACAAACGATCTATCGAGGAAACTAAGCATAAAACAAAAACTGACGGACCTATCGACGCTAAAGATGAAACTAATGAACCGCAAAGACACAAAAACGAAA
>NW_010936878.1:0-315 GCF_000633955.1 Camelina sativa | reverse complement strand
TTCTGTTTTCGTCTTTGTCATCACTCATCACCAACCAATGTTCCATGGTCAAGCTTTCGACGTTTTGAAAATTTGATCTCAAGCAATTTGTAAACAAAGATTATGAACATCTCTACAAATGGCTTGAGATCTTATGCATATTAATTGGGTTCTTAATATGCGAACGAGCTTCTTTCTTTAAATAAATCTCATCTTATCAAGCCATTTGTTTACGATGTCCATAATCTTATATATTAAGCAGCCTAAGGATATTTGAAGAGATTTTTGGAACTTTAGGAACAAGGAACTGAATGATAATGTAGTTTTACAATGTGT
>NW_010936877.1:0-315 GCF_000633955.1 Camelina sativa | reverse complement strand
GCCTTGTGCATGACTCCTAAGTCTTCCAGTAGACCCTTGAGCCATTTGAGTTCGCGTAACGTCAGTGACATGCTGCGATACTCGGACTCCGCAGAAGACATAGAGACAACTTTTTGCTTCTTTGAACGCCATGACAAAGGAGAGGTGCCAAGAGAGATAAACCACCCTGTTAACGAACGACGATTTACCGGACAACCCCCCCAGTCAGCATCACACCAACCAGTTAACGTGAGATTATCATCAGAGGATAAGAGAATGCCTTGCCCTGGGGATCCATTTAAGTAACGCACAACACGTAACGCTGCTTCCCAATGA
>NW_010936876.1:0-315 GCF_000633955.1 Camelina sativa | reverse complement strand
ATCCTCCTCCTGCGATGTTTGGCTCAAACCCTTTGATGCACTTACACGTGTTCCCGCTGCAGTAACTGTTGGTGCCGCAATAGTTATACTGATCACAAAATGTAATTGGTGCACCCCATCGAGTGATCCATTCTTGTGATGTTATATCCCACGTATACCACATCAAAATACCTTTGAACGTCAATGTGACTCTAGAATAGAGGTAGTTGGTGGTGTCTTGAAACAAAAAAGACGTCTGACCATCTTGATTACTTGAATTGAAAACCAGGGGAACGTCAGCGAATTCGATACCATTCCAACCGCCGCTCCGATACT
>NW_010936875.1:0-315 GCF_000633955.1 Camelina sativa | reverse complement strand
ACACCCACCGCCGGCAACCATCTCCGGCGACCACCGCCGGCCACCACCGCCGGCCATCTCCTTTACCCCTACCACCATCACCATTAGGGTTCCCAATGTACTATCCCTTAAGGTTTAGATTTCCTCCAATCACTACCGCCGGAAAACCGCCGGAAAACCGCCGGAGAACCGCCGGACCACTGCCGGAGAACCGTCGAGCCACCGCCGGACCATCGCCAGAGAACCACCTCCGGCCACCACCGCCGGAAACCACCTCCGACCATCACCACCGGAAACCACCTCCGGCCACCCCACCATCGCCGGCTTCCCTCCACC
>NW_010936874.1:0-315 GCF_000633955.1 Camelina sativa | reverse complement strand
GATATACATACAAAGAAAGTCCAAGATGAAAACCTTAGATTGTTTTTGTCTTCTGGCCCAAATGTGAATGTCCGTCACCTCGATAATTACTACATGTCAGACCTGAAATCAACTAACAATCTACGTACCCTAACATGGGCAGGAGATGTCTGTCTTGAAGGTAAAATCAGACCAAGAAAAACCTCATACAGTATTATCTTACTTCAAGAGTCCCCTGCCCCTCTTAAACTTTTTAAGGTTAGCTGTAGATTTTACCATTTCTAATCATGGCTTTTTCCATGTTCTATTTTGTCTAGTGTAGATGTACATTTTGCT
>NW_010936873.1:0-315 GCF_000633955.1 Camelina sativa | reverse complement strand
AAAAAAACTTCAATTTCCATCAACGGTGAGTTTCGGATTGTTTATTTACTAAAATTGTTTGTTTTAAATATCTTGATATAGAATCTAACTAATGTTCTTTGTAATCGCTAGGGTTAGTAAGAAATCACTAATCCGTATAGCTGTTCTTTAACTTAGTGTTGATATTGTCGCTGTCAAGGACATGTTCATCACTAATGTTCTCAATAGAGCGTCATTCTCTATCATCCTTTGTCTGCCAATAAGGCTTCTTTGAGTTTCATCCTATAAGGCTTTTTTAGTTGCTTGCTGTTTTACCTGTTCCGATCATTTTTTTTT
>NW_010936872.1:0-315 GCF_000633955.1 Camelina sativa | reverse complement strand
ACGGAGACACTTCCGCAACATAGACACATGGAAAACCTTATGGAATGTTCGCATAACCTCAGGTAACTCCAGTCTATATGCCACTGGTCCGACTCTCTCAATGACTCTGAACGGACCCATATACCTCAGACTCAACTTAGTGTCAGTCAATAACCTGTTCGGACCCCACAACATGGCCATCTTGAGGTGCACTCTATCTCCAACCTGAAACTCAAGATCTCTCCTCCTCCTATCAGCATAACTCCTCTGCTGATCCTGAGCTTCCTTAATGTTCAGCTTGAGAACCCGAATCTTCTCCGAAGTCTCCTGAACAAA
>NW_010936871.1:0-315 GCF_000633955.1 Camelina sativa | reverse complement strand
AAGAAAGGACGATACGCTCAGAGGCTCGGCGGTGGTGCTCCGGTTTATATGGCCGCCGTCCTCGAATACCTCGCCGCCGAAGTAAGTCCATACATTCAGATCTGAACATTTTGAACTGTTAATTTCTCAGAGAAGTCAATTTCTAATTCGATTTTTATTTTATTTTGTTCAGGTTTTGGAGCTTGCTGGGAACGCTGCGAGAGATAACAAGAAGACGAGGATCATTCCGAGGCATCTTCTTCTTGCGATAAGGAACGATGAAGAGTTGGGAAAGCTTCTGAGCGGAGTCACGATCGCACACGGTGGTGTTTTGCC
>NW_010936870.1:0-315 GCF_000633955.1 Camelina sativa | reverse complement strand
CACCTCCTTCTTCTTTTTCGTTGAGATCGAACCTCATTGAACAAAGCTTATACTTCTTCATCATGAACCCTAGAAACTGATGCCTTGCTTCTGCTTTGCACAACATCTTAACTTTGGATAAACTGTTCCATCGTTTGCAAGTCGATTTCACCGCTCCCAAACAACTTTTCGGAACCCTCGAGAGTATCTTCTCTACCAAATTTTGCGAAAGATCAGAGATCGTCGTCGTCATTGTTCCGAAGACAAAAGCTGTAATCAGGATTTTCTAACTTGCCCCCTTCTTTTATATACTTAGTTATCTTATGTCATTTTTTT
>NW_010936869.1:0-315 GCF_000633955.1 Camelina sativa | reverse complement strand
TTGAAGAAGACGTGCATTATACTTCCTCTGTTTTGAGAACCAATAGATTTAGCTTCGTCTTTGTTAAGCTCAAGATCTCTGATGAAGATGGGTTTTCTTGAAAGGATCCACGACCAGCCCCATTCCCACCATTCTTTCACAGAGGTCCCTGCTTGCTCTCCCATAGCGGAGACAGATTTGGATCTCGGGAACCTAGCTGCTATAGCCGCTGGTTGGTTAGAGAGGTTGAGGGAGAGAGAAGAGAGACGACGTCGGATGAGTCCAGGCTCATCTTCGGCGGTGGTGGTGGAGTTAGGGCGTTGAGAAACGGGTAGA
>NW_010936868.1:0-315 GCF_000633955.1 Camelina sativa | reverse complement strand
TGTTTCAATGTGACTTTCAATATATCGAAATATCATGGACCTTTTAATAGTACTATATAGTTTTAAGATTGTTTTTGTATATGCTTTTACATATTTTTCTTTTCTGTCTGAATCTTTGTAATACTAAATTAAAATTCTAGTTTCAAGTCTAAATCTTTTACTTGTCGTGGGGGATGGAGGTTTTTAGCCCATGTATAACTGTTAATACAGTATACAATCTTCCTCTTGTGAGAAGAAAAATATATTATACTATCAAGTTTTTATACTTTTTTCCAATACTATGACAGATAGTATGATATTGGTGATAGTAGTAAA
>NW_010936867.1:0-315 GCF_000633955.1 Camelina sativa | reverse complement strand
CGAGGATGCGTAAGCAAAGGACCATCATCAGTGGCAAGATGATGATTTTGTTCCACTGGAGTGTACGCAGGACGAGTACGAAGGTCGTCGCCATGATCAGCAACAATGTCAAGGGCATACTTATGCTGGGACAAGAAGAAACCATCAGGTCCACGACTAACCTCAAGACCAAGAAAATACTTTAGCTTGCCCAAATCCTTCATGGAGAAACAACGACTGAGATAATCTTTAAACTTTTGAAGCATATAACTGTCATTCCCACAAATATTAAGATCATCCACGTAAATCAAAACATGAAGCTCGATATTCTTCCGG
>NW_010936866.1:0-315 GCF_000633955.1 Camelina sativa | reverse complement strand
TTTTTATAATTTGGCAGATGACATGTGTGCGTTTGCTTGAGATTCTTCCTGTTGTTCTGGGAAAACTTAGAGTAAGCGGTGAAGACTCCTGTGATACTAGAGGAAGTTTGAAAGATGCATCTGATCTTAAATGGCTTCCTGATCTCATTGATTGGGGAAGGTCACAACTTAAGGTTGTTGTTGCGTATTGGAAACGAGCATTAGTGGCTCTGCTAGACATCTTACAAGGTTCAAACAGTGACGCTTGTTCCTCGGCTGTCCAAGCTATCAGAAATGTTCTACTCTCTGGTAAGTGGTTTCCTGCTTGTCGATAGT
>NW_010936865.1:0-315 GCF_000633955.1 Camelina sativa | reverse complement strand
TGTGTTTGAGTTTTATAGGCGCTTTCTGGAGTTGGAGCTACTATTCGTGAAAGAGCTATTCTTCTGGACGATACTGCACTTAGCGCCGCCCTGAATGCTCAGTTTCTGTTTCAGATTGGTGTCTTCACTGCTGTGCCAATGGTTTTGGGATTTATTTTGGAACAGGGTTTTCTCCAGGTACTGGTTCTCCACCATTTATTCATATCATAGTGTTCTGAGTTAGCTTGTTCATCTACAATATAGTTTTATTGGCTTGTAAGTAGCTTTATGGTCACACATCCACATGTTTTCCTTATAATGTATTATTGCTAGTTT
>NW_010936864.1:0-315 GCF_000633955.1 Camelina sativa | reverse complement strand
TTTTTTTTTTGGTGGGTCAACCACATATATATTTTTTCTTATAACGCTAGCTATATGTAATCTACTCTACATAAGTTTAATCTGGGTGTTGACCATATGCATGCAGAATCTTTTTCTAGGAGGGATAGATACAGTTGCCATAATTCTGATATGGGCAATGACAGAACTCATTAGACACCCAAGGGCGATGAAGAAAGCACAAGAAGAGATTCGGTCTGTCCTCGGAGAGAAAAGAGAGAAGCTCACGGAAGAAGACTTAGAGAAAGTCGAATACTTGAAGCTCATAGTCAAGGAAACATTCAGATTGCATCCATC
>NW_010936863.1:0-315 GCF_000633955.1 Camelina sativa | reverse complement strand
CTCGGTAGACAAGTCGAACTATTAATTGCTATTCCATTTGTAATGTCATTATTATGTCTATCGTTAGTAATGTATTTTGGTTTTATATCTTCCATCGGAATTGTAATGTAATGTCTATTGACTTTGTAATATCACTATCGGGTTTATTATGTCTATCGGTACTGTAATGTCATTATTATGTCTATCGTTAGTAATATCTTTAATAAGGGTCTGTTTCTTATCCTTTATCGGTTGTATTATGTTTGTTATCCTTTATCGGTTGTATTATGTCTACTTGTAGCCTCGGTAGACAAGTCGGACTATTAATTGCTATTC
>NW_010936862.1:0-315 GCF_000633955.1 Camelina sativa | reverse complement strand
GCCAAAACAAAACATTTCGAGAAGAATCAAAACCCGGTTTGGAACGAAGTCTTCGCTTTCTCCAAATCCGATCAACAATCTAATGTTCTTGACGTCATCGTCATGGACAAAGACGTGATCAAAGACGATTTCGTCGGTTTAATCCAGTTTGATCTCAATGAGATTCCGACACGTGTCGCACCAGACAGTCCTTTAGCCCCTGAGTGGTACAGAGTCAACCAAGAGAGAGGAGGCGACGTTATGTTAGCTGTTTGGTTTGGTACTCAAGCAGACGAAGCGTTCTCAGACGCGACATACTCAGACGCTTTAAACGCT
>NW_010936861.1:0-315 GCF_000633955.1 Camelina sativa | reverse complement strand
CATTCTTTGTTTTGGTAGCTGTAGATGTGTTGGTACTATTTTTCTTCTTCTTCACTGTTTCAAAAGACTTCTTCACTGTTTCATTAGACTTCTCTGAAGGTTCCACAACAACAGCAACCCTGTCCTGACCTTTGGTTATGTACTTGAATAAGTATTTTATAGACCCTGTTTGATTGCACCACTCTACATTAATGTGAGCTCTGTACCGTAGCAACAATGTTTTGTTATATGGTATAACATAACGGTTGTCACACTTGAAGCCATTCTTCTCGACAAAGTTCTTACTTCTACGTCTTCTATACACGGGGAAACCTT
>NW_010936860.1:0-315 GCF_000633955.1 Camelina sativa | reverse complement strand
AAAGGCTATATTTTACTAAGTTTCTGTAACAAAATTAAATTCATTAAGGGTGGAAATAGAATCAACGTATGGATCAAAAAACAAGTTTACTTTAAGAAAATGTACTGTCATTTGTATGCAAGACCGTCTCAAACTATTTAGAAGTTTTGGGACCATAAATATGTAAAAGTCACAGTGATGTTTGAACGAAATGATTACCAAAAAAAAAAGGCAAATCTTTTTAAAAGTGCAATGCTATTTCATTTATTTTTAAGACAAACAAAATATTAAAATAGTGCCTTCATGCGAATAAGAAAACGTTGGTCAGCTGAATTT
>NW_010936859.1:0-315 GCF_000633955.1 Camelina sativa | reverse complement strand
TATCAAACAACTTAAACTAAGCAAGATCCCTAGGCAATAGAACAATAACAAGACTAACACATTTTCATGCAATTAATCCCTTTACTAATCAATCAATCAATCATCAACTTCTTCCAAAGGCAATTAATGATCAATTAGAATTAGAATCAAGTCTATCTAGCCACTAAGCACCATAGTCAAGATTTTCCAAAGGTTAGGAATGCAAAACCCTTAAAAGTTTTGATTCAGGAAATTCATCAAACACCTTCTGGGCATGAAATTCCTAAATTCTAGAATCAACATGATCAAGGCTGATCTAGCTTTATTAGCAACCAA
>NW_010936858.1:0-315 GCF_000633955.1 Camelina sativa | reverse complement strand
TTAGACAACACTTAAACCCGTTTTATCCTAAAACAGGCTTAAACCGAAAGAACAAGCTAAAACCGAGAGAACACATTGATTCGAAGCAGTAAACAGCTTTGTTACTGAGGTCTACATGCGACCTCCACCTGGCTGAGAAGAGAGTATTGGGCCGGGTAAAGTTTTTAAACTCAACAAGGCGATCTATGGCCTAAAAC
The DNA here is from genome assembly GCF_000633955.1 of Camelina sativa. Taxonomy (NCBI): domain Eukaryota; kingdom Viridiplantae; phylum Streptophyta; class Magnoliopsida; order Brassicales; family Brassicaceae; genus Camelina; species Camelina sativa. The sequence continues at coordinate 118 of NW_010936858.1, read as the reverse complement.
AGTCACCACGAGCCTGGTACCATAAACTGAGTACTACACTACTTGGGAGGGGCTTTCAAAAATCAGAGGCCGATCACACCCTCTTCACACTTCAAAGCGAAAAAGGTATAGTAGTCAT
>NW_010936857.1:0-315 GCF_000633955.1 Camelina sativa | reverse complement strand
CCAAACTTAGCATACTCTCTCCTAAAACACTCATTACAGATTTAATTTTGTTCATTCTTTTGGTTGTCCATGATATAGTCCTCAGGCTTGTGTTTTATTTACTCAGTTTCTCAGATTGTGTACATTTGCTTTCAGCTATAATGTGGACAAATCATCAAGCGAAGACAGGTCTTTGTTCTTTGACCGTTTGATTGAAGCTGCTCTCTCAGTCATTTCAGGCTTAAACGGCAAATCTGATGGACGACAATCCCTCCCAGAACTTCCCAAGGTTCCAAAAGAACCTACTGGTCCAAAACCCGCAGAAATAAAAGCCAA
>NW_010936856.1:0-315 GCF_000633955.1 Camelina sativa | reverse complement strand
AGACCAAAGCCCAAAACCATATGTCTTTGCAAAAAGGCCTATTAGGTTCAAGGCCTAATATGTTGCCACAAGACAAACAATGTCTTCCAAAGGATCAACGGATACCTGCAACAAACGACAAAGAAAGGAAGTTAGCAAATAAAACAATATCTGCAGAGAGTACAACTATCACAATCAAGAATCGTTTTGCTGCTTTACAATCGGACGACAACAATGACGCCACGAGTAACAAAGATTAGAAGAACCTAGAAACTAGGTTAAAACCTTATATCTCTTGTATCCTAATATAAAAGGAACAAGTCTCTGTATTACAGA
>NW_010936855.1:0-315 GCF_000633955.1 Camelina sativa | reverse complement strand
TGACCGCATCATGATACTCCACGTGTGACCATCGCATCCTACATCAAAGCTTCCCCGTTCGAAGAACCTTGTCCACAAGGTTCGAAAGATGGAAACTTCCTCTGTAGATCATAAAGGAACTCCCATGTAGCCTCCTCCGGTGTTTCATTTGACCACTGAACCAGGACCTTTGTAGCAGCGCGCCCCTGACGTTTGACCATCTTACGATCCAGAATGAGCACTGGTTCCTTGATCAACACATCAGACACAATAGAAGGAAGTTGAGTCGAAGTGTGCACATTACCCACTACTGCCTTGAGCTGAGAAACGTGAAAG
>NW_010936854.1:0-315 GCF_000633955.1 Camelina sativa | reverse complement strand
GGAACTCACCTGTATCCAGCCAATTATGTACTGTGTGTTGATGCTGCGAGACAGTTTGCTGAATCACGTGTGGGACAATCCGAACGGTCTATCCGTGCCCTCGATCTAATGGGAGATTCATTAGAATATTTGGCAAAATGGGCTCGCACAGCTAAGGAAAACATGGGAGAAGAAGATTTCGGGAAGATGTCACAAGATATTGGGGAAATGTGGTTTTGGCTTGTCCAAGGACTAAGAAAAGTGTGTTTAGTCCAGAGAGAGGATGTAAGAAACCACGCGTTACAGTTGTTACAAAAGTGTTTAGGGGGAGTAGAT
>NW_010936853.1:0-315 GCF_000633955.1 Camelina sativa | reverse complement strand
TTATATGCCTTTGCCTTTTTCAAGAAAGGACCTTTGAAAGTGAATTTGATCGATCGAGAAGTCTATAATAATATCATGGCCTAAATTCATATATGTGGGCTCAACCACATATCTTTACACTCTTATCTCAAAGTCTCTCTTCCACCATTCACCACATTCTCTCTCTCAATAATTTGATTCCTTTAAATTTATTCCTATCATTTATAGACACAAATCCAAAATCATTGTTTGATGTAGAAAGACTATAAGAATGCTCTAATTTTGATTTGTTAGCCAAAAATTACATATTGGTAATTGCCTTCTTATGGAGTAAAG
>NW_010936852.1:0-315 GCF_000633955.1 Camelina sativa | reverse complement strand
TCATTCAATTGCAGCAAGGGAGGTTATTGTTCGCTCTTCAAGGGGGTTAGCTGAGCCTGGAACTCTCTTTAAGAATCTGATGGCTGTTCTTCGGGATATCGTGATTACAAACGATGGAACTGTAAGAAACACCTGTAGTAACTCAGTCGTCCAGTTCAAATATGGAGTTGATTCTGAACATGGACATCAAGGTATTTTTGAGGCGGGAGAACCTGTTGGAGTATTGGCAGCTACTGCCATGTCAAATCCTGCGTATAAGGCAGTGCTTGATTCCACTCCAAATAGTAATTCATCATGGGAGCTAATGAAGGTATA
>NW_010936851.1:0-315 GCF_000633955.1 Camelina sativa | reverse complement strand
GTTGCTAAAATAGTTTCCGATTACACTGAATAGGGTTTTTGTTTCATGCGATTGTTTTCGTTTCGAGATTAGTGCCGCCAAGTCAGCAACCTTACACTGTTTCGAAAATCGAACTTGATTTTTTTTTACTTTTTGATTAGGATGATGCTTTGTTTTCGAATGCTAGTTCAAATGGTGGGTGTATTATATAGCTCCGGAGTAGTCTTATTTGATTCTACATAATGGCTTTGTAGTGGTTGGTTTGATTTGGAGAATTAACACCATTTCATTTGCTTCGCAGGCTGATTCGGTTTCTTAAGAGACCTAGTGCTGATC
>NW_010936850.1:0-315 GCF_000633955.1 Camelina sativa | reverse complement strand
TTTGTTGATCGGAAGAGTTGGAGAAGGCCGTCGTGTCTGAACTCTGAGTTGATGATTTGTCACAAACACTTAGGCATTTCGTCGAACACTTTGTGGGTCTGTTGTCTCACCCAAGAATACATACATTTGCTTAGATATTATATTTGGATTTAATAATAAAACGTGGGCTGTGTTTGTGTTAATAGATGAGAAATGGGACATATACTCTCCATGGTTAAGTTAAATTAGTTATATGAAATTGTTTTATAAATTAACAACAAAGAATTGGCCATATTGACAAGTTCTTGAATAAGTTTACAAGTGTGTAAAAAGAAT
>NW_010936849.1:0-315 GCF_000633955.1 Camelina sativa | reverse complement strand
TTGTTTTATTTTTCTTTTAACTTCTCTTCATTTGTTAGCTGATTATAATAGAGTTATATTTATCAATAATTGTCGTCTAGCTCATCGCTTTACGCATCTTCACCTGTATTGCTTTCGCTTTGTTCCATCTCTGGGTTTTTGTATGTTCTTTGTAGATGTATTACTTCATTATCTCCCTTTGTTCCATCTCTTGGTTTTTGTATGTTCTTTGTGAAAATCAGTGCTGTAGTTCCTTCATTTAATATTTTTTTGGTTGGTAGGAATCTTTATATACCATTTTAGGTTTAATCTCAGGTTTGCTTGTTTTATATTAAG
>NW_010936848.1:0-315 GCF_000633955.1 Camelina sativa | reverse complement strand
GTTTGATTTTGAGATTTGAAATGGGTAACCAGAGATTCAAGAGGTTGTTGATGGGTATCGGCACGGGATTTTGCCTATCGTATATGTTAAGGGTCGCATCTCAGGATTTGGGAATCGCATACATCCTCGGGGAAGATATTCATTATTTGGGAATCCTACAGATATATCTTCCATATTTGGTTTATCTGATCCGATTGATTTGCTGGTGGTTGTGTCTTTATAAAGACTTTATGGGAATCATTGAGTTGAGGCATCACTTTCTCGGTTCTCTTTCTTTCATTTTTCTATCGGTTCTTTTTTCTCAGATTATTGAAT
>NW_010936847.1:0-315 GCF_000633955.1 Camelina sativa | reverse complement strand
TCTGACATATAGTGAGGCTCAAGTCCAAGTTCCATCAGCTTTGTGTGCTTTGCATTGTAGTAATGTTCTTCCGCCTCAACTCTCGGGTTAGGCACAGTCATCTTTTTCACATCGAGCCCGAGCTTTAAACCCGCTTTAGTGACGAGTGAAGCCAGCTCATTGACTGAAAACTGTTCTGTGAATTGGTTGAAGACTCGGAACTCACCAGCCTTTGCCGGGTTCGCTATAGCTATCTCAACACATTGAACCGTGTCTCTTATATCGAGGTAGCCTCTTGTCTGCAATGAGAAGAGAAAAAACTGAATACAAACCTCA
>NW_010936846.1:0-315 GCF_000633955.1 Camelina sativa | reverse complement strand
GCAACTGCAGATTGGAAAGACCTATTCCCAAGAGCAATAGTTCAGCTATTAGATTGGATTGGATCTGATCATAAGCCTCTGTTACTCCAAACTGAAGATCGCAAGTGGAAAGGAAAGAAACTATTCCGATATGATAATAGATGGAGACTTAATCAAGATGTTCATTCCATTCTTCAGAATACCTGGACTCAAGAATGTAGTCACTTACCACCAACACATTTCACTGAAGCTCTGAAGAGGTGTAGAAACAGATTGGCGCATTGGAAAACAGAGCAGAATCTTAACTCCCACAAGCAGATCCAACAACTTCACACA
>NW_010936845.1:0-315 GCF_000633955.1 Camelina sativa | reverse complement strand
CTCAAAATATATGTTTAGCTTAATGAATCCGACTTCTACTGTTTTGGATGAGCCTCTATATATATAGCTTAGAAGGAAAATCGTCGTAATTATCTTTACCATTTTAAAATTTTAAGAAATAGAAAATTTCTTTAAACAAATATTCATAATATATTCTAATATTTATCTTTCATTTTTTTAAAAAGAGATATTGTGTAAATATATTAGATTTCCGATTTTGTAAAACAAAATTCGTTTTATTTTTAATTTTTGATTTTTTTTTTTTTTTAAACTTAGAAAAGGGTAAAAATGTCCAGTTTTGAATCTCATTAATGG
>NW_010936844.1:0-315 GCF_000633955.1 Camelina sativa | reverse complement strand
AGTGATATTATTGGTTCACAGATCATGGGAGCTGTTGGTATCCCTACTGAGCAGTTGTGTTCAGGGAATAGAATCGAAGGGCTGTTTCCTATACTTAACAGTAGTGGGAAGCCTTGTAAAGCTGGTGCTGTGTTGGGTTTGTCTATTCAGTACACTCCTATGGAAAGAATGAGACTTTACCAAATGGGTGTTGGTTTTGGTAATGACTGTGTTGGAGTTCCTGGAACTTACTTCCCTTTGAGGAAAGGTGGTAGGGTTACTCTGTATCAGGATGCTCATGTTGATGACGGTACTCTTCCGAGTGTACATCTCGAT
>NW_010936843.1:0-315 GCF_000633955.1 Camelina sativa | reverse complement strand
TGAGTAGCTGGGACAAGGAAAGTTGGGACTTTGACCTTCTTTCCCTGCAAATACAAAGCAGAATTTATATTAGGCTAAAACACAAACCAAATCGAGGAGCTAGAGAAGAGAAAACTTAGACAAAGTTTCAACAACTTTTTCCTTGTACCAATATAACGAGGAAATCTGACTCATCCATACAAACAAAACACATAACTATCCTTTCCATAGAAAAGAATTTAGAAAACAACGCATGGCTGATTCAAATATTTCAATGAAGTATTTGCTTCAGATCAAAAACAAAGTACAAGATATCTTCGTGTTTTGCAAGATTAT
>NW_010936842.1:0-315 GCF_000633955.1 Camelina sativa | reverse complement strand
TTTGAACTTGCATCTAGTACCACTTGTTATTTGTTTAACCTAGCTCTAGTATGAATCCGATTATCACAATTTTCATTATATGCTTCATTTAATCATCTTGCATTTTAACTGCTAGCATTACATAACCCAACTTAGCATTAGTTAACACAAGTCACGTCCAAGTTCCAAACCTAAATTTTCTCCTAAACCGAACTTAGATCAACATTATTGATATCAATTCCTTTTTAATAAAAATAACCTAAAGATGAAATTATATAATCACTTTGAAATTGTTTTGTCATTTAGCCCTCATACTAGTTTTTTTTTCTTTTCATT
>NW_010936841.1:0-315 GCF_000633955.1 Camelina sativa | reverse complement strand
TTGACAAATTAGTTGTGTGAGACGAAGCGAAGAAGAAACTTATCTATAGATTTCATTTCAGTTGCTTGACCAAACTGTCATAGCCCTGCCCTATCTTTAATTGTCTTGGTTTGGTCTTCTTTGTCCGACAGCGAAGAAAACAGCTTCCTCTCCGGTGACTTTAAACCAGCCGGTTAGCTTTCTTTTAACGCTATATTTATTGAATATCTAAGATAAATTTTTGGTTTAGTATGCGATTATTACTAATCATCGAAAATATCCATAGCCAAAAATTTGGGACGTATATATGGTTCACTCGTTTGATAATGTTGTACT
>NW_010936840.1:0-315 GCF_000633955.1 Camelina sativa | reverse complement strand
AATTGTGTCCCCCACCTGGGTTTCAGACTAACCAAGGCCAGGAACAAAACTTAAGAGCAATGATGCAACAGTTCTTGATTGGGAAAACACAAGGCAAGATTGAGGAAGCCAAACAGTTTGCTGAGTTGAATCAAAGGCTCACATCACAGTACAATGATCTGAACTTGAAGTTTGAAGGTCTCATCTCCAGAATGAAGTATATGGAGAGTAACATTGCCTCTACTTCAGCTCCTAAACCCAACCAACTCCTTGGAAAAGTTGTTCAAATTCCAAGGGAGTTCACTGCAAAAGCCATTCATATCTCTGATGAGGAAG
>NW_010936839.1:0-315 GCF_000633955.1 Camelina sativa | reverse complement strand
AACATATATCAGTTCCACATTCATAATAATTTCTTTTATTAATATCTTTATTCTTATGATAATTGAGATCACTATCAATTTCTTCAAAATGATTAATGTCATTTTTGCAACTCAACTCATAGAAGTCACTTTACAAAATATGTACAATAAATTTCAATTTATTATTATTATTTTTGGATATTATTTGTCTATAACCAAGATTGTAGAATTAACAGTTGAGTTTTAATAACATTAAAGTCATCAATCAATAAATTATCTTAAACATATATCTAAATAGTTTTGTTTAACAAATTATACATGTATTGAAAAAAAAAA
>NW_010936838.1:0-315 GCF_000633955.1 Camelina sativa | reverse complement strand
CAGGATTCTACTGGTATATTTTGGGATAATGACAGCTTAGCTGCTCTTCTATCGCTAGAGCTGAAAGCTGACCTTCTGATCCTTCTAAGTGATGTTGAGGGTCTTTATACTGGCCCCCCAAGTGATCCTAACTCAAAGTTAATCCACACATTCATTAAAGAAAAACACCAGGACGAGATTACTTTCGGCGAAAAATCCAAATTAGGACGAGGGGGTATGACTGCAAAAGTTAAAGCTGCTGTTAATGCAGCTTATGGTGGCATTCCTGTTATCATAACCAGGTAAAAGTCCCTTCCGTACTCGTAATCTCTATTA
>NW_010936837.1:0-315 GCF_000633955.1 Camelina sativa | reverse complement strand
TCTATGCTCACTCATCCAATCCGATATCTAAACATCATGAACAACAAAAAGATGAATTTTTGGATATCCTGTGTGTTGAGTAATCATCATCATCATCATCACATAGTGACAACAACAAAAAGATGTAGAATCTTTTTGTTGTTGTTGTTGTATCAAGAAATCAAGAAATGAGAGAGAGACCTGAAGGGCGTGGGAGAAACGGCTGAATTTGCGAAGCATCTTGATGATGCTATGGAGCTCCGAAGTCTTAACCAGATTCCCCTGATCAAGCCATCCATCCAACACTCTGACAATCGAAGCAGAGGGATCTCCGGC
>NW_010936836.1:0-315 GCF_000633955.1 Camelina sativa | reverse complement strand
AATCCTCTTAAGCTTTGTGCTAGTGTTACAGTAATACAGTTTACTTTGCTTGGATTCATCATTTGTTGATGTTTGCAGCGACATGATTCGGGCTATACGTGCAAGTAAAACTGCTGCTGAGGAACGTGCTGTTGTAAGGAAAGAATGTGCTGCAATCCGTGCTTCTATTAATGAAAATGACCAGGACTACAGACACAGGGATCTAGCAAAGCTCATGTTCATTCACATGCTTGGTTATCCAACTCATTTCGGGCAGATGGAGTGCTTGAAGTTAATTGCTTCTCCTGGGTTTCCTGAGAAGAGGATTGGTTATCT
>NW_010936835.1:0-315 GCF_000633955.1 Camelina sativa | reverse complement strand
GCTTGATTTATCAGGCGTCCAAGTTTAAAAGTTTTATTCGGTTTGATTCGGTTTTTTATTTGATTAAACTAAAACTTTAAAAAGTTTCAAAAAATATCATAATATTTAAATTTTTAAAAATTTAAATATTATAAATATTGGAAATTTTAAAAGCTCTTAGCTTTTAAAAAGTTTTTAAATATTAATTTTAAAATTTTAATAGTTTAAAATATTATAAATATTAAAACTTTTTAAAAGGTTCAAATATTATATTCGAAACTTTTAAAAATTTAAAATATTATAAATATTGAAATTTCTAAAAGTTTTAGCTTTAAA
>NW_010936834.1:0-315 GCF_000633955.1 Camelina sativa | reverse complement strand
TTCCGGTTTGCTTTACCCGTTGAGGACATGGTTCTTGGTTTACCGGTTGGTAAGCACATTTTCCTCTGCGCCACCATTAATGATAAGCTCTGCCTCAGGGCTTACACACCGAGCAGCACCGTTGATGTGGTTGGCTACTTCGAACTTGTGGTCAAGATTTACTTTGGTGGTGTCCACCCAAGATTCCCTAATGGCGGGCTCATGTCGCAGTACTTAGACTCGTTACCTATAGGGTCAACCCTGGAGATCAAAGGACCATTGGGTCATGTTGAGTATCTAGGCAAGGGTAATTTCACGGTTCACGGTAAACCGAAG
>NW_010936833.1:0-315 GCF_000633955.1 Camelina sativa | reverse complement strand
GTATGCTACTCTTTGATGCAAGTTTTATCTCCTTCACTCTCTCTTTCTCTCTCTTCTCTGATGCAATTGCTGCTGCTGCAGCCGCCTGAACCGCATCTGGTAAGGACAAAGCCTTTTCTACATTAGGGGTAGCAGCCGCTGAAATAATAACTTTTTGTTGACTGGATTTCTCCATCTTGGCAGATTCTGGTTGATTTTCAGTTAATTTACTCTCATTATTCTGATCAGGACAAGGAACATATTGTTGTGTTTGCTGGTCATACGAGTACCAAAGCCCACTATTGCTGTCATAATAAAGACCTGCATATTCAGAAG
>NW_010936832.1:0-315 GCF_000633955.1 Camelina sativa | reverse complement strand
TTGGCGAAGTATTTATTATTGGTTTTGTTATTTTTTAATACCTGTGATTGATGGCATCTTGACTTTACAAATTTATATCATGAGCTTTCCTTTTCCTGTACTGTTTTTGTTGACGATGTTGTAGGATTGTGACATTGGATTAAGCTTTTTTGGCTGTTTCTTTCCGAATTGAGGTTTGATGATTCTTGTGTGTGGAGTGACCTGTAATCTTGCTGACTTGTTGATGTATCTTTGTATTGCAGGAGAGTGGAAGAGGAACAAGTATGTGGGTGTTTCACTTGTGGGCAAGACTCTTGCAGTGTTGGGATTCGGGAA
>NW_010936831.1:0-315 GCF_000633955.1 Camelina sativa | reverse complement strand
TATCTTAATCAAATTCTCAGTTCTCTGTTTGTCAATTTGTTCTTTCGTTATCAAAGAGAGATTGTGAAGCTTCTGTTTTGAGTTATTTTTCAGAAGTTAATAAAAGAAGTGCTTTTATAAATCCCAATCTTAGAGATGAAATGAAATCTGATAGAACCTTGTAAACTCAAACTCACGAACAAAGACTTTATTCGATAAGAAACCAATCTTAGAGTTACAGAGAATGTAAAACACTAATCAAACACAAATCGATACTCAATATGAGAAAGCGATGATCAACATTGATCATCTCTCGAGCACATCACTCGAGCACTC
>NW_010936830.1:0-315 GCF_000633955.1 Camelina sativa | reverse complement strand
GTCGAGATATCTGGGATATCAAAAGTATCTGCAGTGGACCAAGGAGCAACAAACATAAGACAATCATCAACATGCCATAAACCTCTTTGAAGAACCCAAGCTCTTGTTGAAGCATCTGGGATGTGGAAGAGAAACTTAGAGTCATCTAATTTGCGGATAAAGATTCTACACTTCCTTCCCCAAATTCTATTGACTACCGCATGAACCAAGCCACCAGAAGGAGGATTACATCTATAGAACTGGCCTAAGACATATTCTTTCTGGTTCTCTAGACCTTGCTTCAAGACATGACTTGGAATTGTTACCTTTGGAGTT
>NW_010936829.1:0-315 GCF_000633955.1 Camelina sativa | reverse complement strand
CCTGATGGTTCTGTGCTTTACATCTGCTTCGGAAGTCAAAAGGCATTGACCAAAGAGCAGTGTGACGCTCTGGCTCTCGGACTCGAGAGGAGCCTGACCCGGTTCGTTTGGGTGGGTAAGAGTGACCCGATACCCGAGGGATTCGAGGATAGGGTATCGGGTCGGGGAAGAGTTGTTAGAGGGTGGGTTCCGCAGCGTGCTGTGTTGTCACACGTGGCGGTTAGAGGGTTTTTGAGCCATTGTGGATGGAACTCAGTGCTTGAAGCTATAACGAGTGGAGTCACGGTGTTGGGATGGCCAATGGAGGCAGACCAG
>NW_010936828.1:0-315 GCF_000633955.1 Camelina sativa | reverse complement strand
GAAAAGAGAGAAAAAGTCAACCGACTTGTTCTTCTTTTGGTGAAGAAGAGAGAGTCTCTCGTGCATTCGTAAGGTTTCCAAGAGTCCACACCACATCTCTCTCATCCTCTTTAACGTTTTTTCTCTCACTTTTTTTTTTAATTTAATTTAATATTACTTCCGTTTTTTCCTCTTTCATTTAATCCTGTTTATATAAATTGTTTTCATATATAGTTTCATTTTTATAGAATTAATTAATTAACCTACAGAGAAAATAAGGGTTAATGGGTCCAATATATGGGTTGGCTTGATTCTATTTTAAAAAGTTTTCTGTTT
>NW_010936827.1:0-315 GCF_000633955.1 Camelina sativa | reverse complement strand
GTGAATCAAGGGGTAGAATGATGGATCAATGTGATTGACTCGCACAATTAATGGGTTAGTCGACTCACTCAATCAATGAAAGAAAGAAGGATGTTGAACTAATCAACAAACTTAATCTGCAGCTTCAAATACGCCTAAAAACCTACTCTATAAAGACTAATGAATAAATGGAAAAGACTCAAACTTTGACAAAGAAAAAAGTGTTCTTACTACTTTAAAGATGATCAAGGGTGTCTTTACAAAGATGGACGAACTGAGTTTATAAAGGGCTCAGACAACGGTCACTAAGCTAAGAAAATCAAGAGAATCGACATA
>NW_010936826.1:0-315 GCF_000633955.1 Camelina sativa | reverse complement strand
ACAGCTTTGTTACTGTTTCTAGGGTCAGAATGTGTGACAATCCATTGGTTTTGACTAATTGTAAGAGTTCGGAATGAATTTGGAGTGTTTAAACAACACTTAAACCCGTTTTATCCTAAAACAGGCTTAAACCGAGAAAACAGGCTAAAACCGAGAGAACACATTGATTCGAAGCAGTAAACAGCTATGTTACTGTTTCTAGGGTCAGAATGTTTGACAATACAATGCATTTGAACTAATTGTAAGTGTTCGGGATGAATTTGGGGTTTTTAGACAACACCTAAACCCGTTTAATCCCAAAACAGGCTTAAACCG
>NW_010936825.1:0-315 GCF_000633955.1 Camelina sativa | reverse complement strand
ATGCAGTGCAGGGATAAATTTGGTCATGGGGTTATACCAATCTTCTACAAAGTCAAGAAATCTGATGTGGAGAATCAGAAGGGGAGTTTTGAAGCTCCCTTCCTGAGCCCTAAGGAGTTTTTTAAGGGAGATGGGCTCAAACTTGGGGCATGGAAGGAAGCTCTGAGGACTGCTTCCAATATCCTCGGCTTTGTGCTTCCTGAGGATAGGTAATACAGCAGATCCAACGTTTCCTTCCTTAGAATGTGATTGTTCTTAAAATGCCGATATTGCAAATTTGTTATCTAACTGATCCCTCTGATTCAACTTCACATT
>NW_010936824.1:0-315 GCF_000633955.1 Camelina sativa | reverse complement strand
GAGATGCTTTTGCCTCCTCTACGGTAACATCTGGCCTTTGTATTCTTATGTCCTGTTAGTGCTGCCTTAGGTCTCTTTGTTTAGAAAGTGGTTAGGTTACCTTTGGCTACATTCTCATCAATTCAAGCTCGTTTGGTATATCTCCAGTTTGCTTGGTGGTGGTGAGATCCTCCTTGCGCGTCGCCTCCTTTTGGTTCGCGATGGTGAACCGCGACTTGTTCTGTCTAATCGATGACTGTTCTTGAGCGTAATTTCAGATATGGTGTTCGTTGGCCTTAGTTGTTTGATGGTAATAGACGGGTCGTTGGTCTCTAC
>NW_010936823.1:0-315 GCF_000633955.1 Camelina sativa | reverse complement strand
GCCAAAGAGACAAAGTCAAGTCAATGAGGATGAGAGTGGTGGTGGTGGTGAGAGAGAGATGAAGAAGAGGAAGAAAGAAGCATCCTCGAACGGTTTCACCAGTACCGGTAAGTTTCCAGGAAAGGAATTGTCTAATATTGGGAAATTAATTTAAACAGTAAAACTAAACCGGTTCGGCTATATCGTGTGTTGCTATATTTGTACAGTTGTATGTGAAATTCAATCCGGTTCAGCGATCGAACCAAACTGGATTTGGAGATGAAATCTTTGATTCATTTTCAAGAAACAAATTACATCTTTACATTTATATTACTT
>NW_010936822.1:0-315 GCF_000633955.1 Camelina sativa | reverse complement strand
CGGGAAGATTGACAGCAACGGCGTTCACACCGATAACTCAATGAATGGCGCATGAAGCTTGCACTGAACTTTGGAAAGACATTGTGGTCTTTTGATTTTCGATGATTTATAGAATATGGATCATGTCCTGTGGGTGGGGTTAAAATTTTGTTTTTTTTGTTGGTGTTGTTGTTGTTGTTGTTGTTTAAGAAAGAACAATGGTAATGGTGTTACCTGTTATGAGCCGCAGCTTTTGCCTTCTTTCTAGTAGTAGGTGCCGTTTTGAAAGTAAGGGGGAGGTATTGGTTTAGGATTTAGAAAGAATTTTAATGATTT
>NW_010936821.1:0-315 GCF_000633955.1 Camelina sativa | reverse complement strand
ATCAACTTGATTTTATATGTCAAATATTCTAATATTAGTAGTGGAAATAATAAAATGAGAATTTAACCCTTGTTAGCACAAATTTACTGATATTTTATTAATTCCAACATGTCCTCTTATAACCTATCTACTATATGACCATCTTATATAATATTTAAAACTTTTTTAGTTTTACATATTCGTAATGCTTTAAAATTTTATTAAGTTTATATATATTTAAATAAATGTGAATCGAAGTTCTTCTTACGTTAAGAATCATAGCTCATCGGCTTTGGAAAACAAATTGGGAATCAAATTGTTGTTTTCTTTGTTTGC
>NW_010936820.1:0-315 GCF_000633955.1 Camelina sativa | reverse complement strand
AAGGAAATCAGACATCTTCAAGTGTCCAAATCTCTCATCTCGCGGAACATATATATTTAGGCTTGATGTGATCGGTAACCTGCTCTCGGTTTGAGGATCTTCTTTAGTTGGTTTCCTCCCGGTTCTTCCTCTTCTTGGGTAAGGATACTCTTGTGTCCCTCCGAGTACAGGCCGTGGGTTCTTTGGTGGGACGCCTAAATCGTTGTAGTAAGCATAGTCATATACTCTGTCCCATTCCTTTAGCTCTCCTTCACCGGTTCCTCTCAGTTCCACTAGCTCTTCTTCTCTGTACTTGAGCAGCGTTGCAGGTGTTTC
>NW_010936819.1:0-315 GCF_000633955.1 Camelina sativa | reverse complement strand
AAACAGTATATGTATATATTATTTTCTTAAAAAGTTGTGTATTTGGAGAATTATTACTTTTCATTAATGAGATAAAAACGTATCACCCTGTCCATCCCATTAAACTGAGTAGAAGTATCTTTGTCGAGATACCTAATAGGCTGCACACGGACTATTCGGCCCATAATCTCTGCAAGTGATAAATTTAGTAGGTTAAAAATTAAACCAAAGAATACCAATAAACTATACAAATCATTATTAATATATAGTAATACCTAAGCATCTGTTACTGTCGGCATGATAACCATCAAAAAATGTATCCCATGAAACATAGTC
>NW_010936818.1:0-315 GCF_000633955.1 Camelina sativa | reverse complement strand
ATCATGTGGTGATTTGTAAGGACGGTAACAAGTCTTTAAAACCTCCCAGACGTAGCAAACTGGTCGTCGGTTATGGATGGGCTCACGGGTCTAGTGAGAGAAATTGAGGTCCATTAAAGAAAGTGGGCTCATATACTAGTATTGGACATGGGGCTCACTAAGAGGTGGTGGTCGGGACGTTATAAGTGGTATCAGAGCCGAACCCAAATGAGTGTGGAGTGAAGTGGGCTCACACCGTCTGGGATGACGGTCTTGAAGTGCAACGAGTACGTTGCGATCTGTTAGTGGGGTGAATTGTGACACCCTGGTTTCAGA
>NW_010936817.1:0-315 GCF_000633955.1 Camelina sativa | reverse complement strand
TCTCGTTTCTGTTCAGCCTCATAGCACCTGAAAAAGTAGAACAACGTCTTATAGATTGCAGTACTCTACCAGGATTAAGCACACATAGGTTTACCAATAAGTCTCTTCCATGAAGATAATTACCATAGCTTCCAAGTTGTACAAACCAGGTCGCAACAACAAAAACACCAAAAAGAGAGAAAAAGTTAACCAGCAAACGAAAAAGGACAATTCTTACCCATCACATAACTGGAAATCTTTGCACTGGCTGCAAACCCAACGATTTCCGGTAACCATCAGTGTACAGCAATGCGTGCAACAATGCTGCAAGTGAAC
>NW_010936816.1:0-315 GCF_000633955.1 Camelina sativa | reverse complement strand
AGAGAATTGTTTCAATTACCTCCCTATCAACCAGAAGACTACTAGCCTCTTTAAACTTCACTGACCACTCTAGATACTCATCCTCTTCCAGTTCACGCCAAGCTAAACACAATGTTCGAAGCCCCAACTGGGAATAGTGTTCTACGGCGTCACCAATAGTTCGGGTTTGTTGACCTAAAAGCATAGAGGAGAATAAACGGCCATCAACTCTGAGCACATTCAATTGAATACTATGTACTCGTCACATATTGATAAGAGATACGTCAACTTACCAGCACATGCATAGGGAAGGATTGCTTCATCTGCACCTTTTGA
>NW_010936815.1:0-315 GCF_000633955.1 Camelina sativa | reverse complement strand
GGCACAGCTGCAGCAAGCACACGAGGAATAGTCTTAGGTTCAAGGAACACATTAACACGATAAAGAGCAGATCCGGACAGTACATTTGTAAAGAAACTGTTCCACACGGTAAAGATTAGAAGCTTGATACATGCAGATTTCTCGATCTGGCTATGAGAATTGAATCCTTGCATTGAGGAAAGTAGAAGCATAATGGGTGGTACTGTCAAAAGGAAAAGCTGGAAAATTAGACTCGGAAGATATCCCGTAATCACTGTGCTCACGATTTTCCTGCAATCATAAGAAGAAAAAAACTTTTTGTAGTTGGTTCAACTG
>NW_010936814.1:0-315 GCF_000633955.1 Camelina sativa | reverse complement strand
GGAATCAATTGCACTTATTCAAGTGTCTGGAACTGGAGTTCACAATAATAAAGCACTACAAGTTGAAACGGTACTTTCCTACTTTATGTTCTCTCTTGCGAAGTCATTTTTCTACTTTACACTGTTCAAACGTTGGCTACCTATTTGTGTGATCATGTAATGTTCTATTACTCCTTTCTGCAGGTGGCCACTTCTTTAAACTCTTATGACTGCTTCCTTCTGCAATCTGGTACTTCCATGTTCCTTTGGCATGGAAACCATAGTACGCATGAGCAACAAGAACTGGCTGCTAAAGTTGCTGAATTCTTAAAGGTA
>NW_010936813.1:0-315 GCF_000633955.1 Camelina sativa | reverse complement strand
TGATTGAATTGATGTCAAGTCATTGGAGTTGTCAGTTTAGTCCACCGAAATTCTCCGGGAAGCGTGAATAAGAAAAAAGTAGATGATCGAGGAATTTTTGTGAACTCTGTTGTTTTCTAGAGAGAGTTGCAGGCAAAGAAGATGTCACTGGATGATCAAAGTTGATGACCAGAATCTGGGTTGAGTCCTAGTTCTGCGTCTCTGAAGGTGAAGAGAGAGACAAAGTGCTGTTGTTACTTTCTGGTAAGAGAAGAAGTCGTTCATCTCACGCTCATCGATAGCGCCGCAGAGGATTCAATGTCTGCTTGATTGGTT
>NW_010936812.1:0-315 GCF_000633955.1 Camelina sativa | reverse complement strand
TTTACCCATTTTGTCCCGAAACAGGCTAAAACCGAGAAAAAATTGATGCGACGCAGTAAACAGCTATGTTACTGANGCATCAGAATGTGTGAGAATCCAATGCATTTGACTAATTATAAGATTTCGGGTTGAATATGGAGTCTTTAGACACCACTTTTACCCATTTTGTCCCGAAACAGGCTTAAACCGAGAAAACATTGATGCGAAGCAGTAAACAGATTTGTTACTGTTTTGAGGGTCAGAACGTGTGACATCAAATGCATTTGAATAACTGTAAGAGTTTGGGATGAATTTGGAGTTTTTAGACAACACTTA
>NW_010936811.1:0-315 GCF_000633955.1 Camelina sativa | reverse complement strand
GTCATTTAAAACCGGGGGAACTCTTTGGTTTACTGATCTCACCACTGGAGATACTACATATATCTTGCCACTTCTCACCGCAGCGACTTTCTTGATTATGGTGGAGGTAAGAGCTTTATATATGCTTTCTTGTTGACTTATTCAATTTGTGTGCTGATACTTTTTCTGCGTCCTTTTGGAGCTATTGAATTAGAATGGCCCATTATTTATTTCGTTCATAGAAAATTAGTTGATAAGAAAAATCAGAGTTCTATAATGGGATATAACATCTAAATCTTACTAAAAATGGTAACATTCTCAAAGATTTATCTCTAT
>NW_010936810.1:0-315 GCF_000633955.1 Camelina sativa | reverse complement strand
ACATTGGCCATCGGCTCACTTTATCCAAGACATGTCCACTCATCTGTACGTTTCTGTTTCGCAGGTATGAAGATGCTTTTAACAGATTTATTGATGAGATCAACTCTACCGCAGCGTATGATTGGTGGGAAGGCTCTGTCCACAGCATTCTATCAGTTCTTGCAAATCCTTGCGCCTGGTCATGGAAACAATGGCGTCGCAGGAGAAAAATTCACCGCCTTCAAGAATATGTCAAATCTCAATATGACCACTCTTGCCTCCGCTCATGCAGATCTAGAGCTCTCTATAAAGGGATGAAGGTTTGGGTTCTTATCA
>NW_010936809.1:0-315 GCF_000633955.1 Camelina sativa | reverse complement strand
GAAATGATTAGTCACAAGAACACGTTAGAGTGAGTTGAAAAGGTACAAAACCTGATATCTATGGATCTATATCTTGCTTTGTTTGCTGATTTCGGTCTTTTTGGTTTTTCATAATGGAGTTTGCATTTTTGCTGATGTTGGTGTGGTTTGGTTTTGAGCAGGAGTTGTTTGCTAGCAAAGAGACCAATCGTTGGAGGAAATCTTGTGTCTTGAAATAGCCAGAACATAACACGTTCCCTGCCTGATATATACTAGCTCAGTGGTTGTTCATTTCCTTCTATTTCTAAAACTTTGTGATCTCTATTATGAATGAAG
>NW_010936808.1:0-315 GCF_000633955.1 Camelina sativa | reverse complement strand
TTTTGATAGTAACTAATGTTAAATTTCCCAATGTATTCGTGGAAGTGCCTTTGACACACCATGATGTAGCGTTTGTCTTTGTAACGCCTCAACCACCACTTTTCTTAGTGAGCCCATGTCCACTCTTAGTCCACGGGCCCACCTTCCTAAGTGGGTCCTACATTTATTCTCAGACCGTGGACCCACCTATATTCGATGGTCAGTTTGTTACATATGGGTATGGGAGGCTTTAAAAACTTGTTACCGACCCTACAAATCAACAAATGATTTTTTTCCTGTGTTTTGTCCTCACTCGCACAGTTCCGACAATCACTT
>NW_010936807.1:0-316 GCF_000633955.1 Camelina sativa | reverse complement strand
TGAAAACTTCCCCATCAGGACTTGTTATTTCGACGAAGCCTGATTCCACTCCGTTGCTTTTGACGACAGAATTCTTCAGCTCAGCTTCTGTAGCTTTGCTGACATCATCAGCGGTTTCTTCTGCATTGCTTTTACGAGCTTCTGGAACCGGAGGTGTAATCCCTAGAAACCCTAACGCAGCATCTCCTCGTCTGTCAGATTCTGCAGAATGGCATACACGACAAGCTGGTAAACCCGAGTCACTGTCTGTACTGTAACGCGCCTCAGCGGCTGGTTCTTCGTTCTTGACGGGTGGACAATCGTGATCATTGACTCC
>NW_010936806.1:0-316 GCF_000633955.1 Camelina sativa | reverse complement strand
CACCCAACTCTCCCAAAGCATAGTAAATATCAACTAATCTAGAAGACTATTCTTCTTTCTTCAACCTATAGCCTTTCATAACCAAGACAATAACTTCTTCAAAATCATTGTCATCTTTATCAACCAAATGCTTATATTCTTGTGGATCTCCAATTATTGTTTTGACTTCAACCTACAAAAATAATCAAAATCCATCAAAACAAAACTCATCAAATATAGATAACCAATGAATAATCAAAACTACACTTTTAATAGAATTCAAACCTTATACAAGTTGCTGTCTTAATAGCTTCAACAATATCATCAAACCTTGCAA
>NW_010936805.1:0-316 GCF_000633955.1 Camelina sativa | reverse complement strand
GGAAGACTCCCCCTGGATTCGAGAGGCAGAGGTGCAATTTCATCAACAGAATCATTAGCAGAGATAAGTGGCAGTGACACAACCGGAGATACAATTGGCGGATTGGAGACGGTAGAGGAACAGTATGGAAAGACATATTCGTTAAAGATAACATCACGAGAAACAAAAATGTCTTCGGTCTCCATATCATAAACCCGCCACCCTTTTTGATTAGGAGGATAACCGAGAAAAATACATTTCCGGCCACGTTCTTGAAACTTATCATGTCGAGAAGAATGACGTTTGGCAAAGCACAAACAACCAAAGACACGAAGTT
>NW_010936804.1:0-316 GCF_000633955.1 Camelina sativa | reverse complement strand
TAGAAACACAAACAAAGCTGTTTACTGCTTTGATTTCATGTTTTCTCAGTTTACCCTGCTTTCTCGTTTGTAGCTTATTTTTGGACAAAATGGGTATAAGTCTTGTCTAAACAATCCAAATTCAACCCACACTCTTATAGTTAGTCAAATGCATTAAATTGTTACATATGTTGACCCTAGAAACAGTAACAAAGCTGTTTCCTGCTTCGAATCAATGTTCTCTCGGTTTTTGCCTATTTCGGGACAAAATGGGTATAAGTCTTGTCAAAAAACTCAAACTCTTATAATTAGTCAAATGCATTGGATTGTTACATAT
>NW_010936803.1:0-316 GCF_000633955.1 Camelina sativa | reverse complement strand
GTCATTGACACGGTACCCGTCTCTGTTAAAAAGTCCACAGCCAGTCGGTAACTTTGAATATCGGCAGGCTTGTGTGGCAGGTTCGCTTTCAAGCGTTGGTAAACCAATTCTTGTAGCTGAAATTGACGTTGAAGGTGTTTCACCACCGCATCAGGATTTTCTGAGAGCAGGGCTTGCTGGCTGTGCACATGCAGGTCAATAATTTTCAATACGCAACGCCCCAGCGGCGCATTCACGTTCAGCACACCGGGGTTTAAGCGGTGCAGGTAATACAGCAGCGATGAAAATGCCTTTTGATCAGAATTGACGTTGAAGG
>NW_010936802.1:0-316 GCF_000633955.1 Camelina sativa | reverse complement strand
AAATATTTGCAATTTAATTACAATTATTATTTATTATAATCATATAAAAATACAGAGAGTGATGAAAGTAATAAAAGGTTTAATGTGTTAAAATTAGTGGTTAAGATAATATAAGAAAAATAAAAATACTCTTTTTAAATTTTTAAATCGGTGAATGATTTGATAACTTATTTAATATTCTGTTGTTATATAAACCTTGATTTTCAAAGTTAGTAACTAATGTGATCGCGAAACGTGTAAATTTTAACGATTAAAGATTTTGTCATGTTTTATACAAAAGCTTTGTTTTAACTTATTTGTAAATTATAAGAAATTA
>NW_010936801.1:0-316 GCF_000633955.1 Camelina sativa | reverse complement strand
AAAGTCATTCCTTTCGCTCCTAAGTCTCTCTCTGCGAAACACACACACATATATATATAGAAACACATGATTAAGAAAGAAGGACCCTCACAGTTCTCTCTCCAGTTGCCTGCTAATGAAACCTTTGAAATGCGCAGTTACTTTATCCGTCTTGTTACAACAAAGTAGAAGCGGGATCCTATTCGTAACGACACTAGCATTGGTGAGAATGTCATAAAATACCCTGGAAAAGAAGAAACCATGTATAAAGTACGATTCTATTACTAAATCACCTCTCTTTTAATTGTATATGTGGTAATATATAATTACTCACTCT
>NW_010936800.1:0-316 GCF_000633955.1 Camelina sativa | reverse complement strand
TCATAGGAGAAGGGAAGGATCTGGTACCAGACAGTGTAAGAGCAGATTGGCGAGGAGGAGATCTACGGAAAATTAGGGTTTCTCTCTTTACTTCTTTGGTGAAGCCTGAAAGTGGTTTGTAAGTTGTAACGAAGGTGATGTTTATTAATAACATATATAGAGTGTATATATAATATATATATAAATATTACGCTACTAAATACAATCCCTCAATTAATTTGGAAATATCCGAAGAGATCGGTAGGAAATCCAAAAGCCCACGTAGTCATCCGAAACCACAAGACCGACAAATCGAGCCACCACCGGTGAGCTCTTT
>NW_010936799.1:0-316 GCF_000633955.1 Camelina sativa | reverse complement strand
CAGTAAGAGGAGCTCTCGTGCTTGTTTCCATTGCTTGTACCTGAGAAACAAAGAAAAAACATTCAGGAAACAGTGGATTTGCCGCCATTAATGCAACACGAAAGCTAAGCTCTAGTCTATGAACATACGCAAAATCCATAAACCCCATACAATTTTGAAACCAAGCGAACACAGAGTCAGATCTCAAGAAAACACAAATCAAGAGAATACAAAAACCAGATTCAATAGCAGAATATAGAAATTATTGAGTTGAAATAGAGTCTTGCTCTGGGAGAGAACAATACGTACGTCTTCGTCGGAGGCGGATAGCTCGCCT
>NW_010936798.1:0-316 GCF_000633955.1 Camelina sativa | reverse complement strand
CGCTTGTTTTACGTCACTAAGCTTGACGTTACCGCGCCTTTTAGGCGTCTTGGGGGTTCCGAGAGAGAAACCGTGGTTCCTTCCTCGATGAAATCATTAGCCAAATAGGGCTTCAACCTCTGTCCATTTGCAACAAACTCATTCCCGGACTTGTTTAGCAACATAATGGCTCCATAAGGTCGAACTTCCTTGATCTTCAATGGTCCTGACCAACGAGACTTGAGCTTTCTTGGGAATAGCCTCAACCGAGAATTGAACAGCAAGACCATGTCTCCTTCTTTGAACACCCTTGGGAGAATCCTCTTGTCATGGAATG
>NW_010936797.1:0-316 GCF_000633955.1 Camelina sativa | reverse complement strand
GTTTACTGTTTCGAATCAATGTTTTCTCGGTTTTAGCATGTTTTCTCGGTTTAAGTCTAATTTTGGGATTAAACGGGTTTCAGTGATGCCTAAACAGTTCAAATTCATCACGAAATATTACAATTAGTCAAATGAATTGGATTGTCACACAGTCTCACCCATAAACATTAACAAAGNATTAACAAAGCTTTTTACTACTTCAAATCAATGTTTTCTCGGTTTTACCCTGTTTCGGGACAAAATGGGTATAATTATTGTCTAAAAACTATAAATTCAACCCGAACTCTTATAATTAGTTAAATTCATTGGATTGATA
>NW_010936796.1:0-316 GCF_000633955.1 Camelina sativa | reverse complement strand
GGTGATAATCCAAGCTTTGTCAATACTTCTTTCTTTACCTGTTTATTAAACAAAAGGTGTCAGGAGTATAAGCAACTCTGTCTCAAGACATGATTGCAAATTGTTGAAGAGAAGATCAAAGTATAATGTAGAAGTAGAACTAACCTGCCAACGGCTATCCTCGAAATCTGATATTTCACGCACTTTTTGTCTTAGCTTGGTCTTTGGTACATCAGGAAACTTCTGTTGTAATGTTTCAACCACTCTATTGATACCTTGAGGGCATGATTGAATAGTTGATACCTGGACGCCAAATTATTGTTAGAGCTGGGTAGCA
>NW_010936795.1:0-316 GCF_000633955.1 Camelina sativa | reverse complement strand
TTATCAAAGAAGTCCCAAGCTGAACGTATGCCACGTGTTCCGCAGTCTGTCACCAATACCACCCAAACTACTAGTATGGGTACGACGAAGGGTATGCCTCTAGCGAGTCATGATTCGAAAAACGTAAAAGCAGTTGGTTCTACTGCGGTGCCTGCTTTGGAATCTCCATCTAGTGCTGCCTCTGTGCAAAGCACAGCTTCTAAAGTAGTAAACAGTTCCAATACAGATTCAGCTGGGAATGATCCAGTAACAACACCGAACCAAGGACTAGCTCAAAAGCATGTATCTGGTGGCTTGCTGAGTCACGGGATAAAGG
>NW_010936794.1:0-316 GCF_000633955.1 Camelina sativa | reverse complement strand
AAAAAGGAGAGAGAGATGTCGAGTCTCGAGGATATTAAGAACGAGACTGTTGATCTGGTATACCATTTTTTTTTTTATAACTCTGTTTTTAGATTTTAATCATGATGCTCATAAACTGTTCGGTGATTTGCTTGAATGAGAGAATAGATCTGTACTCTTGGTGGGCTTTGAGTCTTTTGCTTTACTTATTTTTCTCTCATTACGTTGGAGATTTTTTTTCCCGGAAAAGGCTCGTTTTTTGTTAATATGTACATTTGACTAATTATTAAATTGAAAAATCTGGGGAGATTTAATACTTAATTAGGGGTTGTTTTAG
>NW_010936793.1:0-316 GCF_000633955.1 Camelina sativa | reverse complement strand
GCTTAGTAAAGAGAGTAAATAAAGAAGAGTTTAGGTGGATTTAGAAAAGAATAGGCTGCCTTAAGGGCAGCCTCTAACCGTTTCTCCTACAATCTCTACATTGAAGCTAAGAACATAAACCAAGGTAGAGAGGAGATAAACGAAATAATAATTCTCTTCTTATTGAATTGTGTTGTGATTTCTTACATATGAGAGATTACACATTAATATAGGAATACATGGTCATATGACCGTTATAGAGAAGATAGAAGATGAGAGTGACTTGTGGTCGTTTGTCTCGAGTAGAGGAAGTAGAAAGCGACTTCTCTCTTCCTTC
>NW_010936792.1:0-316 GCF_000633955.1 Camelina sativa | reverse complement strand
TTCCGCTCCATAGTGTTTCAATTGAACTATCAGGGAGATTAAGTTCAACTAGATAGTCAGTCTGGAAGCGAGAAGGCAACGTTTTCAAAATGTAAGCCTCCCAGTGAAGATATCTCAGTGGAGGGAGGTAGTCAAGATCGTTAACCATGCTCATTTTGCTCCCCCAACAGTAAAGTTATTATAAATTTTAAGAAATTTGAGATTGAACATCCTCTTAAACGTTGCATGGTTGATGCAAAGCTCTGTTCCTTCAGCCATATTGAGCAATATACTTTCAACCTGTATGTCTTTAGTTCCCTGCCGTGACAATGTAAAA
>NW_010936791.1:0-316 GCF_000633955.1 Camelina sativa | reverse complement strand
ATATGTATATGAATCTAAGTTAAGCCAAATGCAAAGATTGTTTGTCAATAACAATCCTCAGATGAAAATGTAAAGATGCAGAAAGTAAAACTACAAGAACTAAGAAGTAAATGTGAATGGAACAGAATGATTATGACTATATGAAGCTAGAACAGAAATAGAAACTACTATGATGAACTAATGCAAGACAATAATGAACAGGACAATGAGTAGATGAAACAGAAATGCAAATAGGAATGAAACAGCACAATCACAAATCATAAACAAGAGTTTTGGGGATGAACTCGAGCAAGCACTCGACTGAGTGTAGGTCGAG
>NW_010936790.1:0-316 GCF_000633955.1 Camelina sativa | reverse complement strand
TACACGTAATCTAATCGTGGCACAAGGAATTATAACTTTCGGTTATCATGAACTCGTGTGGTCAATAGGTATCAAACATTTAATATTAACCGAATATCTTTATATACAAACATTTTAACAACCAAAAAGAAAAAAAAAACTTTTGTTTTCTTTTTTTTTCTTTTTTGGGGTAATATCTCACACATGCGTACGTTGCGAAAACCTCCGTGGAATCACCACCACACATAAGAAATCTTTAATTCTCACACTCCAAAAAGCTTCAAATGATCAATGACAAAACTTTTCATATCATATTGTGGGCTCTACTTCCACTTCC
>NW_010936789.1:0-316 GCF_000633955.1 Camelina sativa | reverse complement strand
GTGTAACAGAATGGTGCTGGAGAGACGCCCAAATATACCCCACCCGCAGAGAAAGTATCGAGGACTGTCAAAACACCTGCAGCAGTTTTTGGTGCGTCTCCGGATCGACCATACGCATGCCCTTACGAAGGGTGTGAGAAAGCTTACATACATGAGTACAAGCTTAAGCTCCACTTGAAGAGAGAGCATCCAGGGCATTTACCAGAAGAGAACGCGGAGAACCCCACACTGAACAAGCACAGCGGCAATGACACGAATGATGTGGATAATGGGAGTGACCAAGATGTTTACAGGAAACACGCTAGTAATGGGAAAA
>NW_010936788.1:0-316 GCF_000633955.1 Camelina sativa | reverse complement strand
TTTTGGTAGTTTCTCAACTTATGCTTATGCTTCAGGTAGATCTTTCCAGGGCGTTTTCAAATCTATCTAAGTTGGTTGTGAACAAAAAAAAAGGTTGTTTGTGAGCTGGTCTCTATATAAGGCTTTGTTTTTTTGATTCGATCTTCATTGATCAGTTGAACTTAAGTTGATATGTTAACAAAGTTGGTAAAATAGCTAAAAAGAGTCTAGTATTATTTTTCTTAATTAGTTTCAAAAGCTCTGTTTCTTGGATTGCTTTTAACAGGGGGTATTGAACTTGGTATTTTAAAAGATTTTAGAGTATTCTTAAAATCCT
>NW_010936787.1:0-316 GCF_000633955.1 Camelina sativa | reverse complement strand
TGGGTCGAGTTCAAAACAAACGCAAACGCACAAATCAACACTCTTGCGGGACGAACCTCAGTGTTGAGAGGTTTACCATTGGCGGTCATAACCAATGGATTCCAAATCTCACACGAAGAGGCAAAGAGGGTTAAGTTCAACACACTCGAAACCACTTTGACACACAGCAGTGGCCCAGCTAGCTACGGAAGGCCAAGGGTGGCTACAGCTTAGGAGCTTAAATCTGCGGTGTGTTTAATAGTGAGCCTATACTGTAAAAGGAAGTTAAATAGTAGTAATAGTAATAATGTACCAAAATGTAACTGGTTTTGTTGAG
>NW_010936786.1:0-316 GCF_000633955.1 Camelina sativa | reverse complement strand
TGCACCATCTGTCTACAAACATTCAAAGGACGCAATGATATCAACAACCTCAATTGCAAACACATCTATCATCATGAATGTATAATTCCATGGTTGTATGAAAAACATAACTGCCCTATATGTAGGAGAACTATGCTCTAGATCCTCTCATAGAGATGATCTACAATCTATGATCTCAAGTTTCTATTGTCTTATATACCTATTTGATGTCAAATTTCAAGTTTCAGACCGGTGACATAGTATCAATTCTATCTCTCCTCATAAATCTCCCGTTCTCTTCGATAAAGATACAAATAACAAACTATCTTCCTTAATT
>NW_010936785.1:0-316 GCF_000633955.1 Camelina sativa | reverse complement strand
TTTGTAAGTTTTATATTGTTAATTTTGTAATTTTATGTATGAGATATTGTTATGTTTGTTGTTTGTTTTTATTTGAATTTTTGAACATGTTTGGTAAAAATGTTTTAATATGACCTGAGCTAAGGTAAGATTCTATTTTTAAATGCATAATATGATCCCAGAAATTACGATTAAGTGTGATAAATTACCAAGATTTTATTCTTTTTTATGCCTAACAATATATATTATGTAACAATACATGAAATTCTAAAGATTTTATTTTAGAAATTGTGTAAATCATTGGAATATTCTCTTTCAAAGGATTCTTTGGGATATT
>NW_010936784.1:0-316 GCF_000633955.1 Camelina sativa | reverse complement strand
TTGAAAACCCTAACTCAATTTTGTTCTTCCTCTTCTCTACCTCTTCGATGAATCTGGGCGTTTGATTATCTGCGAATTGGGATCCCTCTGCGAATTGTTGAGATGAGGTATGTAATCGAATCGTTTGATTATCTGGGTTTTCGTCATGTTGTTCTCGTTAAGAATTATCTGGGTTGGGGTTTTGTCTCTTAATCGTTTGATTATCTGCGAATTGTTGTCTTAATCGATTGATAATCTCTGCGTATTGTTGTCTCTTAATCCAATCGTTGTCGTTTTTTCTCAAAATCGATCATCTTGTTAGAAGGTTAATCACTTA
>NW_010936783.1:0-316 GCF_000633955.1 Camelina sativa | reverse complement strand
AAGTCGTTCGACAAGTGTCAACCTCTCAATTGATCCATGTCACCCTATAATCTAAAAATTTTGGATGGACAATATATTAAGACAGTACATATAGGGTTTGTGTACATCTAGAGTTCGTGACTTTGTATATTTTTTGTTAGGTTGTTTTGGCTAAAAGTTTATGTACTTCAGTTTTCCAGCTTTACGGTCTACTAAAGTTTATGTATTTCTTTGGGAAAAAAACAAAATACAGAAAAATATATTGAGTGGTGATAAATAAATATTGTAAATTTACTATTTTTAAGATTTAAAACACAATTTTATACATTACTAGATT
>NW_010936782.1:0-316 GCF_000633955.1 Camelina sativa | reverse complement strand
GGGCTGTGATCAGAGAAGCCTGGTTCACCAAAAACTCCAAGTGATTGCGGAAAAGCAGACATCCATTCGTCGTTTACCAAGATTCTGTCCAACTTCTTCGTGATCGCACCGGATTCTTGCATGTTTGACCATGTGTATGTGTTACCACAAAATGGGAGGTCAGAGAGGTATGAGTTGATCAGTGCTTGACTCATTTCTCGCATTGCTCTGGTGTAAGTATTGAAGAGTGGATTTGAATGTTCGTGGGGATGCAGGACTTGATTGAAGTCCCCAAGAACAGTCCAAGGTTTGTTCAGAAGCTCAGGTGAGGAGGCAA
>NW_010936781.1:0-316 GCF_000633955.1 Camelina sativa | reverse complement strand
TTGTAGATCAGCTTACCATGTCGTTACAGACGTTGCAATATTGCGTTTTATGGTTGAAGTTTCATGGGGACCAATGCTTGCCGCATTCAGCGTGACACTTGATCAGAGTGATGACAGGCTTGCTGCAGTTGAATGCTTACGAGGCTTTCGGTACGCCGTTCATATTACAGCAGTTATGGGTATGCAAACGCAAAGAGATGCATTTGTCACTTCCATGGCCAAGTTCACAAATCTCCATTGCGCAGGAGATATGAAGCAAAAGAATGTCGATGCTGTTAAAGTAAGTTTCTTCTTATGAAAATCAGTTGTTTCTTTC
>NW_010936780.1:0-316 GCF_000633955.1 Camelina sativa | reverse complement strand
TCTTTGGATCCACATATGAAATTCAACTTACGCAGGAATTTTCCACTTCTGACGACTAAGGTATGCTCACCTGTACAATGACTTAAAACATTTTCTTTGTCTTCTCTACCTTACAATGGCGGTTTAGCTTGATGGACTCTCTATTTAAGTTTAATGTTTTTGGGCTGTAAATGGTTTCAGGTGCTTCTATATGGAGGACAAGTGGTTTCTTGGAGAAATTAAAGGAGAGAGCAGTTGCTTTATATGAGCACCAAGGTAAATCCATTTTGTATGATTGAAGATTGATGATGATGACTCCATTTTTCCTCTTACTCTG
>NW_010936779.1:0-316 GCF_000633955.1 Camelina sativa | reverse complement strand
CGAGACTTCTGAGAATGATTCCGATGCGAATCAGCTGGATTGTGATATCAGCATCCCAATTGATTGCAAAGATCCTGAAGTTTTCCACTTGATGATGAAGGCTACTATAGACAAGTTCAAAGACATTCACTTTTATAAGTTTGGTAAACCTGCAGCTGTGGAAGGTGCTAGCTCTTGTGATATGGCTTGGCGTTATAGGCCTAAGGATGGCAAAACGGCTGCGTTTTATAAGGATTACCGTAGGTTTGTGATTGAAAAGTCTGAGAATTGTAGTGTTAGTGTGATGGGGATTGGTGAGTATCATTCAGGTGTGAAT
>NW_010936778.1:0-316 GCF_000633955.1 Camelina sativa | reverse complement strand
ATACTTTTGATTTAATGATCCTCTTACCTTCAGAATATTACACCCATTGTTTTAAGCTTCTTACATCCATCGTCTTTAAGCTTCTTCCTTCTTTAAGCTTCTTCCTTCTTTAAGCTTCTTCCTTCCTTAAGCTTCTTCCATCCCGTTTAAGCTTCTTCATTCTTTAAGCTTTCCTTCTTTATGCTTCTTTCTTCTTTAAGGTTCTTCCTTAGTTAACTTTCTTCCTTCTTTAAGTCTGATTATCCTATGGCATCAAACAACACTCCTAGCAGTCAGTCTCAATCATACTTTAGCCTTCTTAACTTCCCATATGACA
>NW_010936777.1:0-316 GCF_000633955.1 Camelina sativa | reverse complement strand
GGAGGTCTCTCGTAGTCAGAGTCCGTAGGTTTCCACAGCAAATACGCAGGTTCGAGCAACTTAACCCAGCCTGCGACGACATTGTAAAATTGTAACTGGAATCGATCGGGGCAAGAGTAAAAACTATATAGATTTAAACTTTACATAAAACGAAATTGGAACCGTACCTCCTCCAAATTCACCCATCGCGTTGAGTAGAATGAAGAACCCTAACTCTTTTTTTTGTTTCCCTTGTACTAAAACTCTCTTATAATAATATCTCATTTATTTAACTCAAGTCCCTATTATTTTTTATCTTTGTCTTTTGGCTCTATAC
>NW_010936776.1:0-316 GCF_000633955.1 Camelina sativa | reverse complement strand
CTCATCTCACTGCTTCTTATCAGGTTCTTCAATATATTAAGGGAACCGTTGGTCAAGGTCTTTTCTACTCTGCAGACCCTGACCTCACACTTAAAGGTTCTGCAGATTCAGATTATGCATCTTGTCTTGACAGTAGACGATCTACTACTGGTTTTGCTATGTTTCTGGGCTCCTCTCTTATCTCTTGGCGGTCCAAGAAACAGCAGACTATCTCTCGTTCTTCTGCTGAAGCAGAATACAGAGCTCTCGCTCTTGCTTCTTGTGAGATGATGTGGCTTCGAACTCTGCTTTCTGATTTCAGGATTGGTATTTCGTC
>NW_010936775.1:0-316 GCF_000633955.1 Camelina sativa | reverse complement strand
CGGCTGTACAACATTTACAAGGACATGGGTATTGTGACATCTTTCCAGAATATCCTTGACAATATATTCATTCCTCTTTTTGAAGCCACGGTAGATCCCGATTCGCATCCCCAGCTCCATGTTTTCTTGAAGCAGGTTAGCATCTATATCTGTTTTTGAACTATGAAAGAACCTTTCCATCAGCATTCTTTGAACTATTAAAGAGTTGGTTTAACAGGTTGCTGTCTCTTGTTTGTGTTGATTGTTTCTTTGGTTTTCTGCTCGTTTCTCGTCTGGTATTTCAGGTTGTTGGGTTTGATTTGGTCGATGATGAAAG
>NW_010936774.1:0-316 GCF_000633955.1 Camelina sativa | reverse complement strand
TTTAATAAGCCCATTCGAACGCACATCAGAAGGCCTCAATTTTTAGACTTTGAGTTGAGGACCCATTTAAAAATTTCAAAAATTACATCAGCCTTACTGAGAAAAACAATTTAAAAGTAAACAATACAATTTCTTTTCGCATTGGGCCTCCAATGTTGTTGGACCGGCAATTAAATTATGGTTTTTTAATATGTAAACTACGAATTAAAGTAAATTTGAAATATAAACCCGAAGAAAAACAAAGAAAGTGAAGAGTCGCGACGTTTTGTTTTATTTAAATAGCATCACCCTGACTCCTTTCCAAACCCAGGGTAGA
>NW_010936773.1:0-316 GCF_000633955.1 Camelina sativa | reverse complement strand
TATCATGCGACTGTAAAACTCAGTTTCTGTGTATTCTGCTTTTGGTACGGAAACGAAGGTCGTTCTTGTTCACCTGCGAGATCTTAAGAGCCAAAGAGATATAGCCTAAAGCAGCTATCGCATAAAACACTTTGTATGGAGCCAACTCTAGCCCAGAGAAGAAGCAGTAGTAGCCGGCGAGAAGATAGATGTGATGGGGACCGAGTTGGTGTCCTGAGAGAAATGGGAAAGAGCGAAGGCTGCTAGACTCGGGTCTCGAGTTCAGTATTCCATGGAAAATTACACCAACGCAAAGAGCAGAGTCAGCAAACCAAGG
>NW_010936772.1:0-316 GCF_000633955.1 Camelina sativa | reverse complement strand
TGTTTCCGAAAATCTTAAAGAGAATATTCTAAAAAATCATTTGATATAATCTAACTTACCATATTAATTTCATTTATTAAATTATTCATCAAATAAAATAGTTATTCATTTGTCATTTTTAAATGGTTGTCTATTTTGTAGAACCATATTATATATTTATATCTCATTTGATAAAATAGGATGAATGCATCTTAGTTTCATACATTTGTTGAGATATGTGCACTCAATCTCGATGTTAGATCAAGCTAAGTTACAACCCTCTATTTGATATATTTATTACAAAAATTCTTTAATTAAATTTATTTATTAAACTATT
>NW_010936771.1:0-316 GCF_000633955.1 Camelina sativa | reverse complement strand
TGTACCGGGACGAAGGTGATCAGGACCGGATTCGATGAGGTTAAGAAGACCGGCTCGGCCGTAGAACTTGGCGAGGAAGAGTGTAGCATTAGCTTGGGAGTCTGCGGATTTGATCCATTGAAGACATGGTCTTATGGTGCAATCCTTGTTGCAACCTTTGCGTAGGACCCTACACCCGTTGCAGCTGATTCTCATTATATCCCTCTATATGTTTAAAAGTGACATATATACTTATGAGATTGCGTGTTTGTGTTCCGAAGTGAAACTCAAGGAAGTTGTAAACAATCTGAATTTATAAGGAAGAAGTTACTCATGA
>NW_010936770.1:0-316 GCF_000633955.1 Camelina sativa | reverse complement strand
TCTAAATCCCATCAAATCTTCCACAATCATGGTTTCAATACACCCCCTAAGTTTGGGGGTGTTGATGTTCATATATTTTACCATATTTTCCCTTAGTTTATTCACATCTTTTGCATCTTTTGCTATCCATTTAGGCCATTATTGTGTAGCTTTAGCACTAATCATGCATTAGAGTTTAGTTGCATTGCATTTGCATCTTTTCATGCATAATCAGGTGATTTTGGAGCTTAAGGAGCATGGAAGCAATGCCGAGGAGAAGTGAGCCAATAATGAAGGGAAAGCAAGAGAGTTAAGGCTGAAGAACCAAGGTCCATAG
>NW_010936769.1:0-316 GCF_000633955.1 Camelina sativa | reverse complement strand
TCAAGCAAAGCATTTATCAGGGGACAGATGAAACCGGTGCCATTTCTCTGGTTAAGGATGATGATATCAAGTGCAGTATTTGCCAGGTCTGTATCTTCTCTATACTTTTATCCAAAACTGGTTTGTCTAGTTACTGAGGTGAAATAGGACAATGTAGTATTAAGGGTTTTCTTGAAAACTAAGAAGAGGTTAATGTTCTTAAATATATGCAGGAAGAATATGTTGATGGAGATGAAGTAGGGACTATGCCATGTCAACACATGTACCATGTGAGCTGTGTGCAACAATGGCTGCGGATGAAGAATTGGTGCCCAAT
>NW_010936768.1:0-316 GCF_000633955.1 Camelina sativa | reverse complement strand
TCGAAGGAGGACCAAACCCGGGAATCAAACAGCTCTACATACAAGAGATTTTTTTTCAAGGTTCAGAGAGTACACATATAAGAGAACAGTTCTCCATTACGAACCAATACAGTTCATGCTAGAAGTTCTATACCATTGAGCCATTTCACGCAAGAAAGTTCCCAAATTAGAAGAGCAGTGACCCTAACTAGACGTAACAACAAATGAAGAAGAGAGAAGATTACCGTTTAGGTGGAGGGGAGTTAGTGCGACCAAAGCCGGGAATCAAGTCATCAAAAACGGAGCTACCCTTGTTCTCTCGGTCACTGTCTGTCTC
>NW_010936767.1:0-316 GCF_000633955.1 Camelina sativa | reverse complement strand
ATAAGTGTCAGGAAATTTAATCATTTATCTGATCAGGTGAAAATCATCAATAATGGTTTGAAATCGAATTCCATTAACCAGTAGAATTAGCACTGTAGATTATATACCATTAAGAAATTAAAATCCAAGTTCCTAAAGAATAATTTAGTTTATATGTAGAGAGTATATAATCATTTTTAGATGAATTTTAAAACCAAGTGGTTTAACATTTTTTTTATACTAACTCGAGAGCTTAGATACACTTCCAGTTATATACCAATAGTGTTTTAATTCACTTAACAAACACTATTTTAGAGAGAAAGATCCAAAACTTTCT
>NW_010936766.1:0-316 GCF_000633955.1 Camelina sativa | reverse complement strand
TAGTCTCCCCTTATGATAAGCTGCAGTACAGTTAATAGTCTTGTTAAGGTTTCTACTGGTGATTTGTGCAGGGAAGGTTGCATGAAGAGAATGAAAGATGCATACTCTATATAGATGCAGTAACCAGGAAACCATTGATAGCAGCTGTTGAAAGGCAACTTCTAGAGCGTCATATTCTTGTTGTTCTTGATAAGGTTTCACTCTCTTGTTATCCTTGTGGCGGCGTGCATATTAGCAAATTTTAGTTTTTCGTAGTCTTACTGAATCTCTGAACATCTCCAGGGTTTTACAACGTTAATGGATGGACGTCGTACTG
>NW_010936765.1:0-316 GCF_000633955.1 Camelina sativa | reverse complement strand
GTCGAAGTGAACGGCTCAAGTTTCACCCGTCCACTTGGAAAGAAAAATGGTTTTATTACAACAANGGGTTTATTACAACAACCAGGCCGTGGCCCATCCGATTCAAGCTGTGTGTTCGCTTGACCTTGTCCCTCAAGAACATGCTGCCTTCCTCACCAAGATCGATGCTCAGTTTATCCCGCAAACCTATGATGAAGCCAAAGAACACAAGGAATGGTTATATGCTGTTGATGATGAGACAGGGGCCATGATCCGCAATCATACTTGGAACGAGGCAGATCTTCCCAAGGGAAAGAAAGCGGTCAGCTCTAAATGG
>NW_010936764.1:0-316 GCF_000633955.1 Camelina sativa | reverse complement strand
TCTTGGTCTTCATCATTTTTATAAAGATCAAGGCATTCTACATCAAATTTCTTGCGTTTATACTCTGCAAAAAAATAGGAGAGTTGAGCGCAAACATCGTCATATTCTCAACATGGGGCGTTCTTTTCTCTTTCAAGCTGACTTACCAATTCGTTTTTGGGGCGAGAGTGTCCTCACGGCTGCTTATTTAATTAATCGCACTCCTATTCCGCTTCTACAAGGCAAAAACCTGCATGAGCTTCTTCATTCTACTCCTCCGAATTTTGCATAAGTTCGTGTATTTGGTTGCTTGAGTTTTGCCAAACGCCATTCTTCT
>NW_010936763.1:0-316 GCF_000633955.1 Camelina sativa | reverse complement strand
AAATCTCCATTGACTTGCCTATCTTCTTGGCCTTCATTGTGATGCTCATCACTATCAACATCATTGACCTGCCTGTCTTCTTCTCTTTCTAATCCAATTTCTTCCACAGCCTTACTGCGTTTCCGGATGGGCTTTTCAGGGACTGGAGGGATGCCTAGCTGACGGTTACTGCGTCTAGGAATGATTGTATCCATTTTCTTCGACATTTTCATATACCTGAAACAGAACTGTAATAAATTTTAGTACAAGTAATCCTAATCCAATTAATTCACTACTAAGACCCCTTCACAATCTTCTCTATCAAAGAAACTCTCAT
>NW_010936762.1:0-316 GCF_000633955.1 Camelina sativa | reverse complement strand
TTTTATTACCCACTAGTTTTAATAAAACAAACAAAAAGAAGAAGAAAAATAGTTTGTCGGAGACAAGATGGCGAGAATATCGATGGCTGTGGCTGTGGTGTTGTCGGTGATGCTACTCGTCTCGATAAACTCTGTGAAAACCTTGGCCGAGGAACAACCGACGGTTGGACAGAGAGTAGACTCTGCCGTGACGGGTGTCAACAATGCATTCAATGAACACGGCGGTCCACAGGCCGTTGACTCCGTATCCTCGACCATCAAATCTGTTTACGGATGGTTCAGTGATAAAGCCAAGTATGTCTACGATTCTATTTGA
>NW_010936761.1:0-316 GCF_000633955.1 Camelina sativa | reverse complement strand
GCTTACTCGGAGATTCCGCGGTGGTTTTTTCCTGGATATGCTTAAAGGACGTTGAAGGAACCGAATGGGAAAGAGTATATTCTTTAGATGAGATGTTGTTGGCTTTTGGTAATGGGTTCATCAACAGCAACAATTCTATCTATTTCGTTTCTGCTGATGTTTGGCCGCCTGTGTCTAATCCAACCTTTCAAAGTAGTACCGGTGTTTATGATCTTGCTAAGACCAAAATAAGCTGGTCTCGGTTCGCTTTTTGCTTTGTCCAACGTTCGCTGATTTGTTCCAGGATCTGATAAGAAAATATGATTAACCTCGGATT
>NW_010936760.1:0-316 GCF_000633955.1 Camelina sativa | reverse complement strand
CACCCTCTCCCTGCTCCTTCCTCGCTGCATCAAGTTTCAACATGTCGGAGTAGTAAGCTTGTATTGGATGAAGAAGATTAATCAATTGAAGATGAAGATTCAGAAATTAGGGATTGACTCTTCTTCATCAATTGAATGAAGAAGATTTAACAATTGTATTTATAGTGTTAGCTTATCCAACAAGGAGGGTTACTAAGGTGAAAAGGAAATTGGTTTTTTTATTTTGGGATTTATTTAGAGTTTTACATTTAGGTTTACATAAAGAGAATTAGAAATTTATATTTTCTCAAAAATGTCAAGTTATTGGGCTATGCTT
>NW_010936759.1:0-316 GCF_000633955.1 Camelina sativa | reverse complement strand
TATTTTAAATAATATCAAATTAGGAATCTAACTTAAAAAGATTTTCTCCTAGTCAAATTTCCAAAAGTATTGGACTAACACCCATTAGCATTATATATTTTATATTTAACTAATCTATTCTATAAAAAACTGTTGATAATAACTTATTTTCATGTGTTTGAAAGTTCAAGTGATTCAACTGTTTATAATAAATTTAATTTTTAAAAAATTTGGGGCCCGAACTGACACAAATTGTTAAAAAAAAATTTACTTCTCCAAATCAGCATAACTTAGGAAGAGAGTTTACCTTCTCCAAATCAGCATAACTTAGGAAGAG
>NW_010936758.1:0-316 GCF_000633955.1 Camelina sativa | reverse complement strand
ATATATGATTTCCTATAATATAAATCTTGTTATAGATTTATGAAATCATCCATGTTAAATAAAAAAAGTCACTATACCAACAAATTATAGACATAGAGACTTTTGAGTCTTTGACAAAAGGAATAAGAAGAAGAATAGAAGAAGATAATAATGGAAACCGTAGGTAGGAGGAGGAATGGCACGTGCGGTAGAAGAAGCAAAATCCTGAAAGGCCGTGGAGGAGAGCACGTGATGGTCCAACACCAAATCCACAATTCAAGGTCCCCTCGTTTGACTTAACCCTCTCGTACGTCTTGAGATTCCACCCCAAACAATT
>NW_010936757.1:0-316 GCF_000633955.1 Camelina sativa | reverse complement strand
GCTATATAATCCTGATATTTTAATTCGTAATATACCGCAGAAAATATCTAAATATATTATTAAAATTTAAAATGTTTTAAGATTTTTTTTTTAGAAATTGAAATACTTATAAGATTTAAACTTCTTAAAAAGTTTAAATATTATTAATACCTTTAACGTTTTGTAAGTTTAAATATTTTAAATTTTTAAAAAAGTTTAGACATTTTGAAATTTACAAAGTTATAGTTGAAATTCTTTAAAATAAAGAACCAGAATAAACCATATATATATTTTTAATTTCAATGCATGCTGAAAGTCTTCTGTATTTCCTCATCCT
>NW_010936756.1:0-316 GCF_000633955.1 Camelina sativa | reverse complement strand
ACTTGTAAACGCTGTGTTATCGCAGAAGTTGAATCGATTCTTCTCTTGAATCTCCTTTTCCTTCTCTCCGTCCTCGTCGACGAATCATTCTGCCTCTGTACGAAACCTAAAGAGGTTTCTTTCACCACAAGCAACAATGAAGAGTCTGCCTCAGATAATGATGTTGATGCATGATGATGAAGAATCTGGTGTTGAATTGGTGATAGAGTGGCTTTAACAGGTGGGATTGTATCAAGATGAAAAGAGAAGACAGAGAAGCTGTTGTAGATTAAGAGAAGCATGAGAAGGAGACCGAGAAGAGACATGGGAAGACAAC
>NW_010936755.1:0-316 GCF_000633955.1 Camelina sativa | reverse complement strand
TTTATAATCAAACACCAAATATAGGAACTTACAAAAAAGCAGCGAAATGAATGAATGATAAGATGATAGGGACTTTATGTTTGTGTTGTATCATGAAATGTATGTTTCATACAACAAGTTTCGTAAGAAAATTTTGTCAAAAGGCTAAAACAAGAATGGCCTACGCAGCTAAAGAAATCTACTCAAGGCTAATTCTGTAAGAGTATTCTCACTCTGCACAAAGATAAGAAGAAGAACACGAGTTACTTTTTAACAACTTTTGCTTCATATGCTCTCATATCAACAAGCTGCTAGCTAAAACAGTAGATGTAATAAA
>NW_010936754.1:0-316 GCF_000633955.1 Camelina sativa | reverse complement strand
TGCGCTGTTAGAAGCTCTAACCTTTTGGTCTGCGCTTCAAGTTTTCTGGATAACTCTTTGTTCAGTTCCTAGGTTAAGAAACATGAGAAATATTTTTAATGACTTGGGGATCCAGGATAACACACACAAACAGCAAAATGCAACTTACTAAAGACCCAGAAAAAATAAGGAGTACAGAGACCAGCATGAATAAAAAGCGTAAGAAGAAGAAATCTATACCATATAGAAAGCCTAGTCAGAGAAGTTATGCAAGATGTTATGGTGACAGAAAACTCTTACTGAAGTCAAAGAAGACATGTTTTTAGCCCCATGAATT
>NW_010936753.1:0-316 GCF_000633955.1 Camelina sativa | reverse complement strand
TTCAGAGAGGAAGAGACAAAAGATGGAAGGAAAAACATGCGTTACACAGACGACATTGGAGATCTGTGCATTTTCATTTCAAAGGGAGAGGATTTCTGCGTCAAGGCGAGCTCTTGCCCTGGTCTCCACGCTAACTCCATCTGTTTGCATGGCCGTGTGTTTGCAACGGTCAATCTCACGGAAAGAACCTATGGCTGCTACGAATATCCTCAAGGCACACCAAGCAGGATTCCTTATTCACCCTACTGGCTTCCTCCGTTTTCTCCTTAGCCCTCTGTTTGCTTCATTGAATCATTGGTGATTGGTCTTGTGGTGT
>NW_010936752.1:0-316 GCF_000633955.1 Camelina sativa | reverse complement strand
TGTTGGAATCAAGTCTTTGATTAATCCACAAAATTGGTGAAACAGAATCAAGAGCATGAAGAGAAGAAGATGGAGAAGAGTTCGTTGGTTAGAACGAAGAAGAAGGTGAAGAAGCGTTGAAGAAGAAGACAAAGAAAATTGGTATTGGGCCTTTTGTGTTATGTAAGTCCATAAACTTGTTTAATGGGTTTGTATTCTGCTTTCATAAAACTATAGGGTAAAAACCTAAGTAAGTCTCATATATAAGTGTAATGGTGTATAATGAAATGGATAAGAGAGTTTAAGGAAAGAAGAGGCTAAACCTAAAAGTCGAACA
>NW_010936751.1:0-316 GCF_000633955.1 Camelina sativa | reverse complement strand
GTAATGACCATGTCACGTTTAAAGACGATCCAAAGTGGCTCTTCTTGAATCACTGCGTGACGTAACGTTCCCGGTCTAGGGTTAACCGGGTTATCGTCGTTTGGGTCACTTACTACGTAGTAACGACCGTCTCGGCCTCCGATTGCGTTGCGACCGAACCCGATTGCGCAATTGGCTAGACGTTTTCGCCTGAATTGCCATTTCCGGTCACAACGCCAACAATCGTCTATTGGGTTTCCGGTAGAGCATGAGAAGTATCCTAGTCTTCTTCTCGCTGTGCTGTTCCTAATGCTCCTGTGAACCATTAAAACCGGTT
>NW_010936750.1:0-316 GCF_000633955.1 Camelina sativa | reverse complement strand
AGGCCTGCTCCACAGATGGATGGCGTTTACGTCCTGCCAGATCGCCTCAAGCTGAACTGCTCCACATACATCTAACCACGATTCACAACCCGGCTCTGAGCTCTGTTTGTGACACTTTTCTTTGGTGCACAGAAGGAGAATCCCATGACACATTTAGCACGAAACGTACCTGGGAAGTCCTACGGGAGAGATCATGCTCTCTTAGGTGGACGAACAATGTATGGTTCAAAGGCAATGTCCCAAGGCACGCTTTCATGATGTGGCTCACACATCTCAATCGCCTACCCACCCGAACCAGGCTAGCAAGCTGGGGAAT
>NW_010936749.1:0-316 GCF_000633955.1 Camelina sativa | reverse complement strand
GGCAACCGCATACCGCTGGTGCCCCGCCACGTGTTCAAGCTGAACACCAGTTGGAAGGTCAACAGCGCCTTGCGCACGGGCGTGGACATGATCGCGATTGGGCGCAGCTTCGCGCGCGGCAACGAAAACAATCAGCACCAGGCCGACGGTGTGAATTTCTTCGGTTCGGGTGAGGTGCCCGGCTATGCCATTTTCAACCTGAATGCGAACTACGACATTCACAAAAACGTGGAGTTGTGGGCCAAGGTCACCAACCTGTTTGATCGACATTACTCAACCAGTGGCCTGTTGGGGGCCACAGGGTTCGACCCCAATG
>NW_010936748.1:0-316 GCF_000633955.1 Camelina sativa | reverse complement strand
ATGCTTCCCCTTTCAGCTGGGTTTGAATTCCATTAAGACCCTCACTCACTTGGCCCCTCTTAGCATTTTCGCCGACGTTGTTGATCTTGCCGCTATGGGTGTTGTCATTGTTGAGGATTCCATGATTATACTCAAGCAAAGGCCTGACGTGGTTGCCTTTGGCGGTATGTCTCTCTTCTTGTATGGGATGGGCGTCGCTGTCTATTCTTTCGAAGGTGTTGGAATGGTCTTGCCCCTTGAATCCGAGATGAAGGACAAGGACAAGTTTGGCAAAGTCTTGGCACTCGGCATGGGATTCATCTCTCTCATTTACATT
>NW_010936747.1:0-316 GCF_000633955.1 Camelina sativa | reverse complement strand
GATGATCCCTGGTCCTCTTGAATACCTGTCATCGCCTCCCATGCAGCTCTCTCAGAAGCCCCCAGTCCGGAATTCTTTCTTTTACGATAAACATCCTTTGACGTTGTCCTGTTTTCAGCATTACGTGGAGCCCATGAAAATGCCCTTCGAGCCTCTCTCTGAAAATTGCTTAAGCTATTAGTGAAGGATGCTTTTGCTGTTGGCCCTGCTCTTGGCTTTTGTCTTAGCCTTGATGCAGACACAGTTATTCGAGGTTCTCTTGGTGGTGGGCTAATTGTAACAGACATAGCTTTTGCTGCATAGGCCATGATAACAT
>NW_010936746.1:0-316 GCF_000633955.1 Camelina sativa | reverse complement strand
TGATTGTTCCAGAACTGGATTTTGGGATACCGACGTTTCCTCCATATCCCAAGCCAAAATCACTAGTAAATCGGATTCTTTGGGCGACTGGCTTGGCATTGGCTCTCTTTGTTGCAATGGTTGCATCAGCTTTTAGTTTCTTCTTATATAGGAGAAACCAAAAGGTTCAAGAGGTTTTAGAGGAGTGGGAGATTCAAAATGGACCACATAGGTTTGCTTACAAAGAACTGTTTAAAGCCACAAACGGTTTCAAACAACTTCTAGGCAAAGGAGGGTTTGGTCAGGTCTTTAAAGGCACACTACCAGGTTCAGCTGC
>NW_010936745.1:0-316 GCF_000633955.1 Camelina sativa | reverse complement strand
TCTCAATTCGTTTTCGTTTTTAATAAAAAGATTTGGTTTTTAGAACTTGAGCTCTCTAGTCTCCTCCATCTTCTTACCGGAAATAGAAAGAAAAAAACAGAGGAAACTGGTTCCAATAGCAGGTACTGTGTTAATTTTAAAACCATACAGTATGATATTTTTGATTCTCTGTAGTTTCAAAGGTTTGATTTTTGTCTTGTGGCTTTGCGTTGGAAGCTTAAAAGTCTTGCTTTCTGGGATTTTAGACCTTTTAGCTTCTCACGGTAATTAATTACTCATATTAGCTCAACGAGATCTGTTTCTGGAATTGCAATGG
>NW_010936744.1:0-316 GCF_000633955.1 Camelina sativa | reverse complement strand
GTTCATCATCCTGATTACGACCAGATGAAAAATCAGATTAAGGCCGTAAAGGCAAAAGAAGAGGAAGAACTACTAGTTCAACCAGGGCTTCCTGATGAAGAACAGATGGTAAATCAGATTAAGGCCGTGAAGGCAAAAGATGAAGAACAACCAAGATTAGCTACTCAACACGTTCATCCTAAGCTTCCTGATTATGACCAACTTTTAAAATATTTTACAGTCCTTAAAAAGCAACATTGCATGCGTTGTTACTCGAAATTGTCATGAGTTTTTGACTTGTTTTTGTAAAGATGTTCACATACTTATATAATACTTC
>NW_010936743.1:0-316 GCF_000633955.1 Camelina sativa | reverse complement strand
AACAACCCAAGCAAGAACCCAATCCACATAGAGCTTAACCACAGCTAGAATCGAGATGATTGTTACTACCGTAGTGAGAGTTTGGAATTACGGAGAAGCGTAACCGAATTGAAGACCTGGGATGATCTGGATTAGCTTAGTAAACAAGAAAGCTAAAATCCCTAGAATCAAGAAAACCCCTAAAACGATGAAATTGGATGAAATCAAAGTAGCGAGGAGTGGTAGAAACGAGGCGAAGCTCGATTTAACGGCGGAGATCAATCTCACAGGTCTACCGTAAAATCCTTGGAAAACACTGTAAGCGATTGATCCAATA
>NW_010936742.1:0-316 GCF_000633955.1 Camelina sativa | reverse complement strand
TGTGTGTGTGTGTGCAGAGTAAGTTAGGAGGAGGAAGCCAGCAGCAAGGTCAGAGAGTAAGCTACAACAAGAGTAAGCTCACTCTTGGCTTACGGACAGTCAAAATTGATAAGGTATGGTCCTATATCTCTCATATGTTGTTGTTCTTGTTTTTTTGAGTTGTGATTGGGATGAATGAGTTGGTGTTATAGATTGTTCTTGTTCTTGTTCTAACTTGAAAAGGTTTGGTTTTATAAATTGTTTATGTTTTTTTATAAAACTGTGAGTTCTTGTTCTATATTGCTGTTTTCTTTTTTTGCTCTAGTGTTTTTTAGTC
>NW_010936741.1:0-316 GCF_000633955.1 Camelina sativa | reverse complement strand
GCCATCCAAAGCTCCTTGATCTTATTCTTAAACTTATAACAGAATCTGCGAACATGACCTGCCTTTCCACAGTGAAAGCACACAACAGTACTTCTTCTTTGCTTGGAATCTGTCCAGTTTTGTCGAGGATCCTCTGACCTGACTCGTGATTCTCTGGTTCTTACAGGTACTACAGGCTTCCTCTGTAGTTCAGTTCTGTTCAGAACAGTTGACTCCTCAGCATGAGTTACGTTACTTTTCACAAAGTTTATAGACTTATCACGTGACAAAAGTTCAACTTCCTGTTGTTTGTTGTAACCCAGACCACGATGTTGAG
>NW_010936740.1:0-316 GCF_000633955.1 Camelina sativa | reverse complement strand
CAATAGGAAACGATCTTGCTGGTCTTAAGACTTTATTCAGGGATTCTGCAATGTTCGTCGTTGTAATGTTATATCTATCACCAGGGAAGTGAACTCGGGACCACTTACTCACATCAGCACGCTGCAAATAGGCATATAGTTCTGGATTCATTTCTTCTATCTGTCCTAATAAAACATTGAAATCGGATAGCCTATACGCAGTTGCTGCCTTTTTCACCAACCCAAACGTTTCACTACCTCTGAATCTAAGCATTATATTTTTGTGGAGATGGTAGGTGCAAATCCCTCGGTTTGCTAGTGGATAATTTATGTCTAC
>NW_010936739.1:0-316 GCF_000633955.1 Camelina sativa | reverse complement strand
TTATTGTGGGTAATTTGTCACCATTTTATCACATTTTTACTTTGTGGCTTTGTTATCACAAATTTAAAGTGACTATTTCGTAACTAGTTTAGTGACATCACTTATGTGACTGTGTCGTGACTATTTTAGCCACGGTTAGACTACGTTTTATTCACGTTTTTACTTTTTTTCATTTTCGTGACTTTATGTGACTATTTTGTCACTGTTTAAAAAAAAGCCATGGAGTGACCGTGACGAGGAAGTGGCTATATGATATTTTTTTACTAGTGTTCCTCTTCCCTTTCATAGTAACAGTCAAATCTTTCCAAGCAATAGA
>NW_010936738.1:0-316 GCF_000633955.1 Camelina sativa | reverse complement strand
GGACCCCAAAGGAAAGCTACAGATAACCGGGCTCTGGTTTGGTTAACCCGAGCGCGGTGCAGCACGCTTTTAAACAATCCGTTGGATAAGATGTGGAAGAGGTCACCGACGTTGACCACGAGCGAGCCAGGTACCGGTGGCACGGTGATCCAACCAAGATCATCGCGAAACACTTGTAGACCGGCGGTATTGTTCTGGTACAGAATGGTTAGGAGGGTGGAGTCGGTATGAGCGGCTAGACCCATAGCTCGGTCAGGTTCAGGACAAACCGGGTAGTGATTTAGCTGGAGAGCTGCTTGGGCCCAGCTTAAATCTG
>NW_010936737.1:0-316 GCF_000633955.1 Camelina sativa | reverse complement strand
TTGAGTGTAGTGAACTCATTTGTGTATTGTCTTGATTCTTACGTAGCAGCAAACCAATAATTCCTTTCTTTCCCAAAAGATTTTACAGTACAGATCGGAGTAAAAAAACACAAACACAGTCACACAAATCTTTACATCTCTTCTTCTATTCATGGTTTTGTCAATAACTCTAAAACTCACATTACAATAAATATCAGATCTATTCACATGCATTTTAATCTTTTTGAAACTCTCTCTATTGATTCACTCACTGATTAAATTAATAATATGAAGCTTCCTTTAACATGTGTGATCAGAGAGAGCTTAAAATTTCAAA
>NW_010936736.1:0-316 GCF_000633955.1 Camelina sativa | reverse complement strand
AAAACAAAAATTTGTGAAAACTAACGGTGCCAACATGGAAAGCTGGGAGTGTGATAAAGAAACATAATTTTTGGATCAAAACTTTGCAAATTTTGAGATCATTAATAAAGGGTGAGATCATTAATAATACTCAAAGAACAATTTTTTTTCTTTCAAAGTCCATAAAATTCTGTATATATATAAAAACAAAAAAGTGTGAAAACAAAGAGGTGTGAAACAAAAAGATGTGAAACAAAAAGATGTGAATACTAACAAGTGCGAAAACTAAAAAGTACAAACATTGAAAGGTTAGAGTATGACGTAGAAACACAATTGT
>NW_010936735.1:0-316 GCF_000633955.1 Camelina sativa | reverse complement strand
TAAATAAAAGTTAGTCAAAGTGCATGAACATTTTAACTTCTAACAATCAATCTCTCAATTATTAAGTGCTTGAGAGAATATGAAAATCTAGAAAAGTTATTAGAAAAAAAACAGAGAAATTAAGCAAAGAAAAAAAAACATAGAAAAAGTATGACTATAGTCGGAAGCCAGGAGAAAAAAAGAAGAAACACAAACATATATGGAGAGACTCCGATGGTGATTGATGGTGTTTCGACGGTGATCAGCGAAAATTGGAAGAAGAAGAAGAGGAACCGTCAAATAAAGAGAGTTGGATTTTTTTTATTTAATCGTATAA
>NW_010936734.1:0-316 GCF_000633955.1 Camelina sativa | reverse complement strand
TAATAAGAATCAGAATAGCAACCGTGGCAAGGGTGGTATGATTGTGAGTCAAGGTGGGCGTACAACAGTGAACATGGACCCAAGGGGATGCTATTTGTGCGGACAGGTTGGACATTTTGCCTGATCTTGTCCAACGATTGTGGAAACCAAGTCACCTAAGCTTGCGTCTGTCACATGTTTCTTTTGCGGAGAGACAGGCCACTACGCAACCTCATGTCCTTTGAAGCCGACCAAGCCAAACGCCCAACCTCCCAACTGAGCTGTGATTGTGACGTCAAGTAAGGAACCCCCATCAAAGAAGCAGGCAACCCCGACT
>NW_010936733.1:0-316 GCF_000633955.1 Camelina sativa | reverse complement strand
ACAACATAGATTACTTTTTTGAGGAACCAACAAATAACTCGGAACATGTGAATGTTGTTCAAGTTTCAAATTTTAACAAAAGCATAATGGAATTCTAACAAGGACTTGTAGCTTCGTACTTCTAGTTCTAGGTTATTAATTGTTCGATCATGCTATATGTTGCTTAAAACGGGGTTTCTATGATTCTCAGGTTGCTTCCGGGGTGTTGATAACGTCTGGAGTCTGCAGGATCGGACTAGAGAAGCTTTAAACTAAGTTTTATGGAAAAGGGTATTAAAATCTAAAACTTTAAGAACCACAAATGTGTTAACATAAT
>NW_010936732.1:0-316 GCF_000633955.1 Camelina sativa | reverse complement strand
AAATTTATGTAAAATAAGAAAATAAAACGATAAATTATAAGTACATTATATAAAAACATAAATATATTACATTATAAATGGGAAACCCACAATCTGAAGGCTTGCCAAAGCTTTAGTTGGAAAACTCACAATCTTGGATTGGATTTCTTTGCTCATGAGGCATCCCAAAAGCTGACCACAAGAAACAAACAAGTCACGTACATAAGAATCATGGCAGAAAAAGTCTTGACGAAGTCTACAGTCACACTCACACAAGTGCAAGTGTGAGGTGAATGCTTGGTCACAGTTCAATAAAGTGAAATACACAAGTGAAGGA
>NW_010936731.1:0-316 GCF_000633955.1 Camelina sativa | reverse complement strand
AAATGGGAGATCTTACTTGCATAAGTTTCTGGAGATCAGCTTGACCACCTGCTGGGTTAGTCATTCCGGGGATCTGGTATCCACCAGTGTTTGACCAATTTGCAGAAGCTAAGTTAAGAGCATTAGCAACAGCTTGTTGATTCACGCCGTTTGGAGTGCCTCCTGCTGCTTTTGCTGCAGCCATGTACAGGGCTTGCTGCTGAGCAAGCATAGCAACCTGTTGCTGATGCATGGCAAAAGGCGACACTATATTTGTCTGCAACAAATGGAACACACAGAGTTATATCACTTGACTTTGGTCTGGAATTCCAAATGT
>NW_010936730.1:0-316 GCF_000633955.1 Camelina sativa | reverse complement strand
TTGGACTATGACGGCACTCTCGTTCCTGAGAGCTCCATTATCAAAACCCCTAATGCTGAAGTCCTCTCTGTTCTGAAATCTCTGTGTAGAGATCCTAAAAACACCGTGTTTGTTGTTAGTGGAAGAGGCTGGGAGTCTCTGAGCGACTGGCTATCTCCATGTGAAAATCTTGGTATTGCAGCTGAACACGGATACTTCATAAGGTACAAAATGCTAATAATTACTGTTTCTATCAGTTACAGTTTTTAACAAGAAATTTGAACAAACTAAAGACCCATTCTATATTTGGATTCAGGTGGAGTAGCAAGAAAGAGTG
>NW_010936729.1:0-316 GCF_000633955.1 Camelina sativa | reverse complement strand
GAGATTTTGATTCATATAAACGACGCCAAGAAATCTGACTTCTCATTCTATATGTCTCTCGCTTTCAGAACTGCAAAGCCCAAAATCAAAAGCAAGAACCATGGATACGGATAAGAAGAGAGATCTGAAAGGGTCGAACCTTGTGATGTTATCTCGCGTCAAGACAGAAACTTTTTAAAAGAAAGGCAAACATTTGTCGCAAAAACCATGAAAGGAAGAAAAAGAAGAAAGAAGGTTTCAGCGACAAGATCGGACGTAAAGCCAAGAAGACTGGAGTAGGAACCCGACCGTAAACAGAAGAAGGGACTTTAAAAAC
>NW_010936728.1:0-316 GCF_000633955.1 Camelina sativa | reverse complement strand
TCATCCCAAATGATCAAATCTGTTTTTCTTATCAGCTCAGCAAGCATCGATCCTTTTTTGATTTCACACATAGAATGTTCATGTAGGGTTATTGGTATCTTGAATCTTGAGTGGGCTGTGCGGCCTCCTTGGAGAAGCAAAGCTGCAATGCCTGAAGATGCAACGGGCAATAAAATCTTTTTCATTGCTCTTAACTTTGTTATTAATGTTCTGTATACGTACGTCTTCCCAGTTCCCCCTGGTCCATTAAGAAAGAAGAATCTTCCCTCTCCATTCTCAACGGAGTCCATCACTCCATCGAAGACCAATCTCTGTT
>NW_010936727.1:0-316 GCF_000633955.1 Camelina sativa | reverse complement strand
TAGCTTCATCTTTTGTCAAAGGCAGCGCAAGAGAGCAGCAAGTCTGCTTAAATCTTCTGAACATGGCTATGATTGGAAGTCATACATTCACAAGCTTTGGAAGGCATCTCGTGACATTGACAGAGGAGAAAAATCTTTTCCCTAGTTTACTCTCCATCATAGAGCAAGGAACGGAAGTTCTGAGGGGCAAAGCTCTTCTCTTTGTTGCATTTCTCTGCAAACACAGTAGGCGTTGGCTGACAAATTTCTTCTGCAATGCAAGATTTCTCCCTGTGGTGGACAGATTAGCTAAAGAAAAAGACAGTTATGTGCAACA
>NW_010936726.1:0-316 GCF_000633955.1 Camelina sativa | reverse complement strand
ACCAGGTTGCACAAAGTCCTGAGCCACTGGAGCTGACATATTTAGTATATTTGAATCATGTCCTTGGAAAACTTGGTACCCCAAAGGAAGAGAAGTTAAATTTTGAAGTACATATGGGGAATATCGTTCTGTCTTGGCACTTTTGGTGCAGTAAACTGACAATCCCTTATCGTCAGGAATGGCATCTGTTTCCATCAATTCCAAAGTGTTCGACATCTCAATTATCCTGAAAATACACTTCAACAGGGAAAGGACAAAATGAACATATATGGAACTGAGGGTTTACAGATAATGAGTTTACAAAGCATTTTCGGAT
>NW_010936725.1:0-316 GCF_000633955.1 Camelina sativa | reverse complement strand
GAAGCAAAGCTCATCGGCATTTTCTTTTGTGGTTAGGATTCAAGAAAGAACAACTTAAGGTGGCGGTAACCGCAACAAGGAAGCTAAGACTTATAGGAGAACGTGCAACTGGGGGAAACAAATGGCTTCGCTTCCACAAGGAAATTCCTGTTCCCTTGACTGTTGACACTGACTCGATTTCAGCTATGTTCAAGGATAACAAACTCTACATCCGACATCCCAAAATCAAGACAGAAATCCCTCAAACTAAGCCACCATCACCAGTCAAACCACCGGTGATCATGAAAAACCATGATCTGCATGAGAGAAAACAAGG
>NW_010936724.1:0-316 GCF_000633955.1 Camelina sativa | reverse complement strand
GCTACAATGGGCTGCGCGATTCGATCCAAGTCTTCGCAATCTCACCAAGGCAGTTCAACCTACTCTAACGGCAGACGGTACCCCTAGGGTGCGTGCGCCAGCCTCTGTCATTCTAAAAGCTTCAGACACCTGGAAGGATCACATCGTGGCTCACTTTCACGGTAATCATCCTCCAGCTGGCAAGATTTTTGTCGATCTAAATCCCATTTGGGGAAAAGAGGGGCGAATAAACATAAGGTGTCTTCCAAATGGGTTGGTGCT
This sequence comes from Camelina sativa, assembly GCF_000633955.1. Lineage (NCBI taxonomy): Eukaryota > Viridiplantae > Streptophyta > Magnoliopsida > Brassicales > Brassicaceae > Camelina > Camelina sativa. The sequence continues at coordinate 55 of NW_010936724.1, read as the reverse complement.
AATTTACATACCCTCTTCTGCTACTCGCAAATGGGTTCTTGAGGTTGGTTGTTGG
>NW_010936723.1:0-316 GCF_000633955.1 Camelina sativa | reverse complement strand
CTTGCAGGTAATTCAGCCTTGTGGCTTTATCTCCGTCTCCTGCAAGTATGATCCATGACCGTTCATCACGACTCCTCCGCAAGATTCCTTACGTCTTCATCAGCCATTCCTTGTAGCCTTCTTCAGCTCCCTTCCAGGTGAGCTTTCTTCGTTCTCTTGTGTTTCGAGTGGATTCTCTCTTTTTAATTTGCCTTGCTTTTGCTTCTTCTCCGATATCTTCAATCATTCTTCTTTCACGATGTTGACTTAGCTCATTTGCAAGCTAGCTCTTGAATCTCCCTCTTAGTCTGAATCTCTGTGGATCCAGTTTCCTCCT
>NW_010936722.1:0-316 GCF_000633955.1 Camelina sativa | reverse complement strand
TTTCCTGGTCAAAGATGCAAAATAATATATTCTTTTGATTTATTTCCTACAAATATAATTTCTTCAAATATATTTCTTTTCCTGCTATTTATTTTATTTCTTTGATGTTGGAAAGACTGACTCACTGAAAAAACAGTCTCTTTCCTGGTCAAATATGCATAATAATATAATCTTTTGATTTATTTCCCTATAAATATAATTTCTTCAAATATATTTCTTTTCCAGCTGTTTATTTCCTCCCCCTAATGTTGGAAAGACTTACTCACTGAAAAAAAAACAGTCTTTGCATCTCAAGATATTCAATCATCAAGAAAGA
>NW_010936721.1:0-316 GCF_000633955.1 Camelina sativa | reverse complement strand
GCGGAGAACATAGCGTTTATGAAAACGCTATCAAACACATATGATGGAGTTTATCGTGTGCTATGAATAATGATTTTTCTTGTAGTGTACTAAGCTAACCGAAGCGGAAGATTCGGTTACCAATTTTATACTTCTTGTAATATTGTCTTACGGTTGTATTGTTTAAGTGTTTAAAACTATATGACTTAGGTTATAGCTTTTGGTTTTTATTAATGGAAAGGGGAATTGGCAGAAATAACATAAAAAAAATTTATAATTTACTGGGTGACTACTCTAACCATAAGGAGTTAATATACTCTATATATTATATAATATA
>NW_010936720.1:0-316 GCF_000633955.1 Camelina sativa | reverse complement strand
GAAGGTCGAATCAACCTCGCCGGTCGAGTCACTAATATCGCCTGTGCATTCTTCAGTCGAGTCGCCTTTCTTTCTGATTTCTCGAACTGTTACGTTTTGATGATTCGTTTACAGCTGCAAGGTATGTTAATCTTTGTTGAGTATTGGAGTATTGATGACCTTTTCTTGAGCCTCAAGTCTTATTTAGGCTTTCATAAACTTGCAGGTAAAGAAGGATCTCATATTACATATACTGTTTCTGAGCAGCTTGTTTACATGAGAGCAAGTATGAAGCATATATAGTGACTCAGAAACTTGTTCTGACACATTAGAGAGT
>NW_010936719.1:0-316 GCF_000633955.1 Camelina sativa | reverse complement strand
GCTTTGGAAACAGCTACGATTCAGCATAACTAAGCACAATTTTATAATACAAATAGATTAAAGTCAACAGTGTTTTAGAGTTTCATGTTACAATCCTTTTTCTTCTGAAAAATTACGAAAAAAATGGAGTTAATAATAATCCACACATTATTTTTATGGATGGCATAAGTTATATTGCTTGCAATATTTGTGTGTATAGAAAAAGATATGTTTAAGATTCAAACCATATACTGTATGGTGGAAAAATCTAAGTTTATCCTTCGAAAATCTTGACATGCTCCACCGTAGACGTCAATGTCAATATTACCATGGTATC
>NW_010936718.1:0-316 GCF_000633955.1 Camelina sativa | reverse complement strand
TGTACGGATCAGGTGGAATAATGGGGTATGTGGATACTTTCTCATATGACAAGCCAACCGTTTTAATACCCCGCAAAGGTAGTATCACGAACGTCTTCTATGTTGAAACGCCATTTTGGAACGTTGACACCATTTACTATACAGATATTGATAATTCGAAGATTTTCCCCAAATATCTTTATCATTTTATTAAGACCATTGATTTTATGGCTATGGATACAGGCTCAGGAAGACCGAGCCTCACTCAGGCAATCTTGTACCAAATCTTGGTTCCAATCCCCTGCCCCGACAACCCCAAAAAATCACTGAAAATTCA
>NW_010936717.1:0-316 GCF_000633955.1 Camelina sativa | reverse complement strand
CCCGGGACTTTGATCTGGTTGACCTCTAGTCTCTTTACAGCCCTCTTTGACATCGCGTTTNATTGCTTGGTCTCCGGCCTAATAAGATGCACGTACATAGATTAGTTGTGACGTACACTGGACCATCTAAGTAGACACTATAAATATGGCAAATATTCGAAATAAAAAATAATTTTGCACTATTGGAGGTTAACTGTTGTTTCTATTTGTACATGTCCATCAGTTTTGTTACAGCCCTCCTCGCCATCGCTTTCCTTTTGCAGTGCTTCGACTTTGGCCTAATAAGATGTACGTACATAGATTCATACTTACGTAC
>NW_010936716.1:0-316 GCF_000633955.1 Camelina sativa | reverse complement strand
TAATGCTGGCGCCTCTGCCTTCTCATTTGAGTAACTTCAAGAATTCAAAATGAAAACCAAGAAACTAATATTAGCAACATAAAACTTCTCTTCATGATAGCCGACAAGCTGATATGCCCAACATGTTCAAATAAATTGGATTACAAAGATTAAAGATGAAGAAGACTCACGTCGACAATATAGTGACCCATATGAGTTCAATACAATCCACCCAAAGAAGCCTTTGGTCTACAGGAATTACACCGTATGTAACCAAGTGAGCCAATGGCCAGAGTTTCCAGCCTGCCTGCACAACCAAAATCATGACAAAACATTT
>NW_010936715.1:0-316 GCF_000633955.1 Camelina sativa | reverse complement strand
AAAAAAAAAAACCCATTGGATATATGATATATCCCCTGTTTTAAAAATTGCTAGGCGCTAGTCGGGCGGTCGAGGTGGGCTTAGCGCCTAACGAGAAAATCGGAGATTAAACGGGNGACTAGTTTTAGGGTTATTTTATTAAATTAACAATAAAATAAAAATATATTGTACTTAATATATGTATAATTCTGTTTATGTTAAAAGGAAAATATCAAATAAACTATAAAGCTATAGTATTGTTTTTAAAATTATTGTAAACACAGAAAAACATTATTTTAAAAGAAAATTTTATGATTTTTGTTAAAAATTATACATT
>NW_010936714.1:0-316 GCF_000633955.1 Camelina sativa | reverse complement strand
AACACACAACTTTTCACCAAATTACAACAAATCTAAACACTTTCAATAGTTAAAACTTTGTTCGTAGTTTACTCATGGAAATGCATTAAATTTTCAACTAAAATTGTAACCAACAACCACCATATAAGTAGAAAGTAAATTAAGGAAGTGGAAAACCAACTGTAGACTCTGCTAATTTCTGAAGATATCAAAAATGTAACTATATAGTTTACCAAGACAAATCCTTATACTTGATGCTGTGAAAAACAACGGACTTGAAGCATTTGAAAGTTGTTTTCAATCAATTAATGATACTAAAAATTGCAACAAACAAAAA
>NW_010936713.1:0-316 GCF_000633955.1 Camelina sativa | reverse complement strand
TCTGAAGTCTTCATGTCAGTGAACATGCCTTCCAATTTTGAAGTGAACTGATAGCCACATTCTGTCTTCAGTTTCACTATCAAACTTCTTTCTGCGTCATCCGACACAGTTTTGCCTGAGAGAAGCCTTTTAGCCAAATGCTGCTTGTAGTACTTCTCAAACACATCCTTCTCTTGTAAATAGCGGAACAGCATCATAACTTTATCGAGAATAACCTCCACATCCACATCGACGATACCCTTAATCCCTTTACGTAGCTTGTCATCAACAAACAGGGAGATGAACTCAGGAGAACGAGCATTCAAGTTGATGAAAT
>NW_010936712.1:0-316 GCF_000633955.1 Camelina sativa | reverse complement strand
ATCACCAGATCAAGAGACATGAGTAAGGTTCGTGAAACAAATGTGTTTATAAACTCGTTGAATTTAAACTTCAATGACCCCTTCTTCCTCCTTTAATTGCTTGTAGGCCGTGCTGACAAGCATTGTTCTGAAACGTAATGTGACCATGTTGGACATAGCAAGCACCCGTATGCTTGGCCAATATGGTTTCCTTGCCAGGGTAAATATAATTGGATAATGATGTCTTTGTTCGACTGTGTTTAATATCTCACTGCAAAGCATGCACACTGTCTCGTGTGCAGGTGTTTACCACATTTGAAGATTTAGGCATATCGGT
>NW_010936711.1:0-316 GCF_000633955.1 Camelina sativa | reverse complement strand
TCTACCCAAAAGTGGCTAACGGCTGGGGGTCTGGGGACAGTACTGCTCACTCTTGCTGGTCGTGAGGTACAATCCTCTCTTTTTGGAAAACTTTGGCATACTAAATTTTTTTTACGATGAGACAACAATACCTTTTGTGGATGATGCAGATACTTACAAACTTTCTATCAAGCATTATGATTCATGCGACACGGCCCTTTGTTCTGAATGAGTGGATCCAGACTAAGATAGGAGGCTATGAAGTTTCTGGTACAGTGGAGGTCTGTTAATTTGTCAATTATGTTTGTTACCACTGGCTGCATTAGATTGATTTTTT
>NW_010936710.1:0-316 GCF_000633955.1 Camelina sativa | reverse complement strand
GACTCATGTGCCTGTTTGTCTAAGCCACCCAATATGATGAAACTTCTAGTGATATGTTTAAAACCTCTTATGATGTCTATGTTGCAGGATGTCTACTTTGATGATGAATCTGCAGAAGTCGTCATATCTTCCTTGCGTCTTGGAGATGATCAGGAGAGGTAACGAGTTCAACTTTTCTTTTCTGGTAGAAATTAAACCATCGATTCGCATCATATTCATATATGGTTGATGCGATCCCTTAACTTACGAAATATAACATGGTGTCGTTGTAGTGATTCTCTCTTCACAAATTCAAACTGGTTTGCATTTGATGATG
>NW_010936709.1:0-316 GCF_000633955.1 Camelina sativa | reverse complement strand
ATATGTGCACAACAACGCATATGTAGGTAATCACCATCTCTAACTAAAAGCATCCAACGCCTTGTCATTGTTCTTCGCATTATCGACTGTCACAGTGAAGACTTTCTCAATCCCCCAATCATCTAAGCAATCCATCAACTGCCCAGCAATGGTGTCTCCTTTGTGATCAGTGATTACCTTAAAGCTCAGAATTCTCTTCATCAATTCCCATTCACTATTAATCCAGTGAGCCGTGATCACCATGTAGCTGTATGATGTGGTAGGATACATCCATATATCCGTAGTGAGAGAAACCCTTTGTTTCTCTACACTAAAC
>NW_010936708.1:0-316 GCF_000633955.1 Camelina sativa | reverse complement strand
GTCTCCGCCTTCACAATATCCAATAACGATGCACACATAGCAACCCTTGAAACAAGAAAGATAGATGATAAGTAGAGAAGGCAGCCAGAGAATTTCATGAGCAAAAGGAGAGAAGGAGAAGAGACCTTTTCAACCCATGAATCTTTGTACTCTACAACAAATGGATTGCGGACAGTAGAAATGAGCTCCATCTGAAACATGAATGGTGGGGGGAAGGGTCCAAACTCATACATTCATATATAATCTTAAAATCCAAGGAGAACAAAATAAAGGGTGGAATAGAAGAAAAACACAAACCTCCTGATGAGCTGATCGG
>NW_010936707.1:0-316 GCF_000633955.1 Camelina sativa | reverse complement strand
TTGGAACCTCTGGTGAAATTGCCCAAACAATAGAATATCTCAAGAAAAAATTTGAAATGAAAGACCTAGGTAAGACTAAGTTCTGTTTGAGATTGCAACTTGAGTACATTAATAATGGAATCCTTGTGCGTCAAATGGCATATACAGAAAAAGTACTCAAGAGATTTAATATGGACCAAGCTCACCCATTGACCAGCCCAATGGTTGTGAGGAGTCTTGATTTGGATAAAGATCCATTTGGTCCAAAGAAGACCGATGAGGAAGTTCTCGGTCCTGAAGTGCCTTACCTCAGTGCTATAGGAGCGTTAATGTTCTT
>NW_010936706.1:0-316 GCF_000633955.1 Camelina sativa | reverse complement strand
TTTTTTGGCAGGTGTGGGACATGAGCTCTCATCTTAATGCTTTAGCCGAATCAGAAACAGAAGGTAAAGATGGAACTGCACCAGTTCTTAACCAAGCGCCCTTAGTTAACTTTTCCGGCCACAAAGACGAAGGCTATGCTATAGATTGGAGCCCTGCAACCGCTGGAAGACTTCTTTCCGGTATATTTACCTCAGAAATTTCTGCAACACTCAAACAGTTACATATACTTTTCAATATAGTCAACAAATTTATCTATTTTTTGACTGGCTAGGGGACTGCAAGAGTATGATTCACTTGTGGCAGCCAGCTTCTGGT
>NW_010936705.1:0-316 GCF_000633955.1 Camelina sativa | reverse complement strand
TAAGGCTGCATAAAGCAATATTAAAGATGAATCTCTCCCCAATAGTTTACTAGTTAGTGTCAAAAATATCAAAATTATATGAAAGATATATATAAAGAAAAAGAAAAAGAAAAAGCTGAGAGAGACTGCTTGTTGCTGAATAAAGAGAGAAAGTAAATAGTAGTAAAAAAAAATTAAACTCAAGATTTGAAAATTAGTAACTTTTGATTATTTTTAGTTCTTGGGCTTAGTGTTAATGAGTAATTATAGTTTGGATTTTGGAACACTATAAACTGGTATTGATGGATCCCTGAACCCTAGGTATCAAGTATAAACT
>NW_010936704.1:0-317 GCF_000633955.1 Camelina sativa | reverse complement strand
ACACGTACAATGCTAAATTATAAAGTAGACGGGCGTCTTCGAGTTTTATTTTTTCAGACAATTGTGGTAACACCAGATTTAGTTGACATATGAATTTTATTATAATTAATTTGAATTTTAAGTAGCAGGATGGCCGATCATCAGATTCGTTGTATTGATATTGTTATTAATTTAGGGTTTACGATTAAGTAATTAAATTGTTTATAGAAAGAGTAGCACCTAGCTACTATGCATCTGGGGTCAAACTTGACTCTTGATCGTCGAAAAGGGACTTTATCTGCGTTTATTATTATTAACAACAACAAATTATATACAGT
>NW_010936703.1:0-317 GCF_000633955.1 Camelina sativa | reverse complement strand
TTTGTGAATGAGTTGGTTAGACAGTTTAGCAATATTGAGCAGCAATTAAGTTCAGTTACCAACCGCAGTACAACAAACAACAAGCACATGGCAACTGCTTCTTCTGGGTCTGAGATTTCATCAAATAAAGGAAGCACCCGGAAGGGCCTTCGCGGTGGCAGCCCTAGTATGGCAAGAAGATCTTCAACCAATGCTACTGACACTGCGCCGCCGCCTTCCCCTGTTGCTTTGAGAGCTTCTATGTCTTTACGGTTACAATTTCTTTTAAGATTACTGCCTGTCATCTGCGGGTACTCACTCTCTTCCATTTTCTTTTT
>NW_010936702.1:0-317 GCF_000633955.1 Camelina sativa | reverse complement strand
TTTGTTAGGTTTATATAAAAAACTATTTCGTCTTTTGAACTGTTGGTGAATGAGCATTAGATTAATGTTAATTAAACCATTTTTTGATGAATTTTAAAGTAAATTTTAATTTAGAAAAAAAAATTTGAAACTCTAATAAAAAATTTTCTATATTCGAAGAGTGTTAAAACAATAATGAGTTATTAGGCGATATAATTTTTATTTTTATATAAATATTTAAATAAATATGAAAACATTGAAAAGACAAAAAAAATGTGAGCAAGCAAAACAAACATATTTCGGTTTATGGACTTAGAAACTATCTTATGAAAATAATT
>NW_010936701.1:0-317 GCF_000633955.1 Camelina sativa | reverse complement strand
CCTAGCAGCTGAGCTAGCCATAGCTCCACGGTGGCTAAACCCATTGACTTGCCGGGACAGACCCTACGTCCAGCACCGAAGGGCGCAAGCCGCAGATCTGACCCCATGATGGGGAAGTTATCACTTTCTTTCACACCAAGAAACCTCTCTGGTTTATACTCATGAGCTTTCGGCCAGACCTTTTCATCGTGGGTTATAGCCCACATGTTGACCATTGCCGTGGTTCCAGCGGGAATAAAGTGGGCCCCGATCTGAGTGTCGTGGATGGATAGACGAGCCCATGAGAGGAGAGGACCTGGTGGGTGCATCCTTAGGGT
>NW_010936700.1:0-317 GCF_000633955.1 Camelina sativa | reverse complement strand
CTCCAAATTCATCCTGGACTCTTACAATTAGTCAAATGTATTGGAATCAATGCTTCGAATCAATGCTTTCTCTCGATTTTAGCCTATTTTCTCGGTTTAAGCTTGTGTTGGGATAAAACGGGTTTAAGTGTTGTCTAAACACTCCAAATTCATCCTGGACTCTTACAATTAGTCAAATGTATTGGAATCAATGCTTCGAATCAATGTTTTCTCGGTTTTAGCCTTTTTCGGGACAATATGGGTAAAAGTGGTGTCTAAATACTCCAAATACAACCCAAACTCTTATAAGTAGTCAAATGCATTGGATTGTTACATAT
>NW_010936699.1:0-317 GCF_000633955.1 Camelina sativa | reverse complement strand
ATATTGTAAGAAACTTCAGAATGTTGCATTTGGATTACTACTATCATTTGTTGGTTTGATTTCTTTCACTTGTGACCACTAAGATATTCTAGATAGGAAATAATAATGCAGCTTACAGAGAACTTTTTTTATTGTAGGTTTCTCGTGTCTTTTTCTGGGAAGTACTTACCACATAACTATTCTGTTGTACCTACACCGGCCCAGGATGGGAAGCGTTCTTGTAATAACAAGTTCTACAAGATCAATATTGTGAATTCTGACCCTAATCTCTTTGGCCCTGCGTTTGTCGAGGTACTAATTGTTTAAATGATAAACAT
>NW_010936698.1:0-317 GCF_000633955.1 Camelina sativa | reverse complement strand
CAAGGACCATGCCGTGCTTTCTTAGCCGATCTAGCCGCCGGAGACTCTAAAAAAACGCGTCTCGCCAACGCGTGTTTCTCTTTTTTTATGGCCGTGGGTAACGTTATGGGTTACGCTGCTGGATCTTACCCTCACATCCACAAGATGTTTCCGTTCACGCTGACCAACGCTTGCGATATCTACTGCGCGAATCTCAAGAGCTGTTTCTTCTTGTCCATCACTCTCCTCCTCATCGTCACCTTCGCGTCTCTAACGTACGTTAAAGAAAAGAAATGGACTAAGCCACCGGTAGACGACGGGAAAACGTCAGGTGTTTT
>NW_010936697.1:0-317 GCF_000633955.1 Camelina sativa | reverse complement strand
GCAGCTGAAACCATTGAGAAAGTAGAGAGGAAGAGTCCGACACCTATCCGAGTCAATGGAGGAATGCCTGAGTTATGTCCTGTGAGCTTACGTGCAAAAGGGACTAAGAGAGAGTCGTAGAGAGGGACGAGAAATATGAGCAATATGTAAGGGATGGCCTGGAGTGAAGCTGGAGGGATGTGGAAGGAATTTGAGAGACGAGTGTTCATGGAACTTCCTTGTTGGACCGAAAAAGTTTGGAGCTGAGCCAAGATGGTGTTGAAGACGATGGTGCTTGCGAAGATTGGGACAAGTGAGATTAAGGTTTTTACTTGCTC
>NW_010936696.1:0-317 GCF_000633955.1 Camelina sativa | reverse complement strand
GAGGTATGATCTCGTGCTAGGAGTATATAAAGAAGCTAAGGGGACAATGAGACAAGGGTGGAGCATCCATACCATTCAAATTTGAAATGGGACNAAATGGGAATCTTTGACCTGCTTTTTGGCTAACACTCGACCAGCACGTGGTCGAGCTCCTTGACCAATTTGAAGTTTCAAAATTTTTCTTCCTTTTCTCCCTCCACTCGATCGTTCTAGAAGCTTTGGAAACCAAATGGGCCTTAATCCTTACCCAGGTCGATCGAGTACTTCTCATGGCCTGGTCGAGTGGGCTTGCGAACCTCCTTGCCCAAGTCCAAATC